>NC_142933.1:7446832-7491832 GCF_046866305.1 Octopus bimaculoides
TGTTTGTCAGTATCACAGAAGAGAGAGAGAGAGAGAAAGAAAGTTAGAGAGAGAGAGAGAGAGAGAGAAAGTTAGAGAGAGAGAGAAAGAAAGTTAGAGATAGAGAGAAAGAAAGTTAGAGAGAGAGAGAAAGAAAGTTAGAGAGAGAGAGAGAGAGAGAGAGAAAGTTAGAGAGAGAGAGAGAAAGAAAGTTAGAGATAGAGAGAAAGAAAGTTAGAGAGAGAGAGAAAGAAAGTTAGAGAGAGAGAGAACTTGACAGCAGCTGCAAAATATGGTCTGTAATGATATTCTTGTAATCAGATTGCTTACAGAACAGTATGGAATTGACCATACTTTAGGAAACAAATTTTGTCTGTTTCACATATTTAATGTAGGAAGTATTAAAAGACAAACTAGTTTATGTAAGGAAGTAAAAAAAAACAAAACAATATTTATAATGATAAAAATGTAGAGTTTATCGTGTAGTGTTCAGGTGCACAATGATTTGTTAGAAAAGAATAAAAGAGGGGAAAAAAAGCAAACAGTCGGGTAAAGACAACAATGAATGCTAGAAATAGATGCACAGTACACAAAATAGAACTCAAAAGACAGAAAACTGAACATTAAAAGAGTCATGAAGTTAAGGACTAATATTATTTTCAATTCTTCAGCAAGTACAAGGAATAATTTCAAATGTTTCACTTTTATTATGATGTTATAATCATTTGTAATTAACTTATTGACCCTCTTAATATTAAATATATTAACACTAACTTAACTGTTGATTTTCAAGCAGATGGTGTCTCTGAATTGTTTTATTTTTTATAAAAGTTTTCATTGGTGCTGGAGTGACAATGTGGTAAGTAGCTTGCTTACCAACCACATGGTTCCGGGTTCAGTCCCACTGCGTGGCATCTTGGGCAAGTGTCTTCTACTATAGCCTCGGGCCGACCAAAGCCTTGTGAGTGGATTTGGTAGACGGAAACTGAAAGAAGCCCATCGCATATATATATATATATATATATATATAGGAGAATATACGAAAAAACAACAATATATATATATGTTTGTATGTCTGTGTTTGTCTCCCCAACATCTTTTGACAACTGATGTTGGTGTGTTTATGTCCACGTAACTTAGTGGTTCAGCAAAAGAGACTGATAGAATAAGTACTAGGTTTACAAAGAATAAGTCCTGGGGTTGATTTGCTTGACTAAAGGCGATGCTCCAGCATGGCCGCAGTCAAATGACTGAAACAAATGAAAGAATAAAAGAATATCACATTTTTATCATAGGCAAGATCAAATTCTGGTGACCCAGTAAATTTATTAAGGGCTGTGGGGTATATTATTTATTACATTACATAAAAGTGTTAAGACTGTTGTGATTAAGAAACTGTTTCATTAGTTAAATAACAAAGATACAACTGTGAATGGTATATAAATAGATTCCTCACAGACTGCTGTCATTAGAAACCTTCATCCGAAATGCTATGTTTAATATTAAATAGAATCTTTCAAACCATGATATTCAATTCCATAGTTTTCTTTCTATTTCTGCTATGCCATATCTTAAATCTGTAATACAAACTTTGTCCAATCAGTGATGATATCTTTCCATATATGATAGCTTTTAAAATAAATGGAAGAAAACTAAAAGAGAATTTAGTTTCTTCTTTACAATGTCTCTCTCTGTTTCTCTCTCTCTCTCTTGTAAGAGACACTGCACTAACCAACCTATACAATCCTTCCACTTCTTTCAAACTAAACTGACCCCGGATTTACCTTCTGATTCTAAAATGTATTTGCACCAAACACAAACTTCTAACATTTCAAGTAATAAATCATCCTTACTGACTTGAACTCAATTATGTAACCCTTTAGTTGCCAAAAAGTCAGTCATGTTAAGATGTATCAGCGTGGGCAATAATAATAAGCGTTATACTCTGCCAAAGCCAACTTTCTGTCTCGTCCCCTCAGGCTTGGTGAAATCAGTAAAAGTGAAATATTGCTTTAAGTCAAATCAACTTCACTCATTCAAATTGTGTGGTTTTATCAATCATTACCATTATTTTTTTTTGTTAACCCTTTCGTTACCACATTTCTGTTGAGATGCTCTGTGTTTCTCTCAATTAATTTTAAATGTAACAAAGAATTTAGTAAAACAACTTAGTTATCATTAAGCTAGTGTTAGGAACGTAAATTGTGACTAAGGTTTGGTGGAAGATTTTAATTCAAAACTTATGAAAACAAGACATTTGTACTACAGAGCCAAGGGTGGTTTCAGCTGGGTTGGTAATGAAAGGGTTAAGGCAACCAGTTAGCAGAATTGTTAGTATGCCAGGTAAAATGCTTAGCAGTATTTTGTCTGTTACATTCTGATTTCAAATTCTACCATAGTCAACTTTACCTTTTATGCTTAATAAAATAAGTACCAGTTAAACACTGGGGTTGGTGTAATTGACTTTCCCCTTTCCCTAAAAATGTTTTTTTACGTTTACTCCATATTTTGACAGTTTTGATAGCTGATCCTTATTCCTAGAATATGGCCTTGGGACCAGACTGGATTTCAACTAGCAGTTTTGAATAATAATAATGATAATCACAATCCTTTCTACTATAGGCACAAGGCCTGGAATTTGTGAGGAGGGAGGGATAGTCAATTACATCGACCCCAGTGCATAACTGGCATTTAGCTTATCAACCCCGAAAGGATGAAAGGCAAAGTTAACTTCAGCAGAATTTGAGCTCAGAATATAGTGGCAGACGAAATATTGCTCAGTATTACACCTGGCATGCTAACGATTCTGCCAGCTCACCACTGTAATAATAATAATAATAATAATAATAATAATAATAAAAACAATAATAATAATAATAATAATAATAATAACAACAACAATGATGTGAATAATAACTTATCTCAGATTTTTACTCATTTATTATTTATTAGTTTTACTATGATGTTTAATGGTTGTTATTTTATTTTTCTTTGCTTTCTCTAATTTCAGGTTCTTCCGTTGATTTGACACGGGCTTTGTTGTCCATCTACGACAAGTTTTTAAATGTCAATGAAGACGATGTACAACAGCAAACAGAAACCTGTTGCACTGACAAAGGCGACCCAGAATCTATTTGCCCAGAACCTGCAATGTACCAAAGTGACCAACAGACCAGTCCATCATTACTTTCTTCTTCATCATCTTCGCCGCCGCCACCGCCGCCGTCAACGTCTTCTCTTGCTGCTGCAGCTGCTGTTGACGAGCAGCAGAATGACAAAACTGATTTCGACCAAACGGATGCAGCAGCTTCTCACCACACAACCAACCTGTGTGCCGGTGCCACACTTGACAATGCTGCCTTGGACAGTCGGAAAAGGCCTTTAAGTATCAGCTCAATGTCTTCAGCCTCATCGTCATCTCTCCCACGACACAGTCGATACAAACGCTTAAACATGACCGACACGGAAATTGTCGTCAACGGAAACAACCAGAATATTGTTTCCGGTCCCACGATTGTCGTGGATAACACTGACATGGAGTCGGTGGTTAGTTCCGAGGACTTTATAGACACTGTTTCAGTTACTTCATCTTTCGATGGGGCAGTAAGAGGGTTTGAAGAAGATCGGACGTCAGCTTCTGACCAATCAGCAAATTGTCAGAAGTTGACCATTGACCAGCATGAAGGTATTGAAGAGGAAGAGGATTCTATGACATCGAGTAGTTATTCATCCCCAAGTCATGCACAAGATGACAACAGGCTGAAATATCAGTCAAATGAGAGAGAGAAAAGTTGTTCTCCAGTACCTACACTCCATGAACTGACAGACAATGAATGTAAACAATCTCTTCCTGATGAGGATGGGGAAGAGGTAACCGATATCCATTCCACTTCTCTGTCTCATTATGTTTCTTACACTGAAAGAGTGGTTTCCGAAATTGTGGAAACAGAACGGACTTATGTAAAAAGCCTAAAGGAAATCAAAGAGGTAAGTGTTTTAAGAATTCCTTGTATTTTGTATTAAATCTTTACCACTTTGAGACTTTAGAAAATGGTACAAACATTGTCAAACTATATTTTACAGGATCCAAAACTGAAGAATAACATTCCCAAGTTCAGGTTTTGGTGGCATCAATTTTACATATTATCCTTCTGATATTGAGTCCATCACCTTGCAGAGCTCGTTTCAAATTGTCCTGAAGAATGATACGAGGGTGAGTCAAAAAGTAATGTCATTTTGTTTAGGACAGGTATAATTACCAACACAGGAACATGTATCATACATCAAAATGAAGCTGGTCCTCTGTGGATCACATCCCTACTTCTCAACATAGTCACCGTTTCTCTGAATAGCAATGTTCCACCTTTGAATGAGAGCATGTATCCCTGCCCCATAAAATTCTGTTGACTGTTCTTTGAGCCAATTCTTCACTACAGTTTTCACTTCCTTGTCACTGGAATAAGGCTTGCCCCTCAAACCCTCTTTCGTGGTGCCGAAGAGATGATAGTCTGAAGGCGCTAAACCTGGCGAGTGTGGAGGTAGTGAAGAAGTGGCTCAAAGAACAGTCAACAGAATTTTATGGGGCAGAGATACATGCTCTCATTCAAAGGTGGAACATTGCTATTCAGAGAAACGGTGACTATGTTGAGAAGTAGGGATGTGATCCACAGAGGACCAGCTTCATTTTGATGTATGATACATGTTCCTGTGTTGGTAATTATACCTGTCCTAAACAAAATGGCATTACTTTTTGACTCACCCTCGTATACGAGTATTTCAAACATCTATTATATGGAATATATTTACTTGAAGATCCCAGACAAATTTCATGTAAAAGTTCACCAGGATTGTCTATGATAATCGTAATATTTGATAAAAGTAAGGTAGTGAGCTGGCAGAATCGTTAGCACACCGGGCAAAATGCTTAGTGGTATTTCGTCTGCTGCTACGTTCTGATTTCAAATTCCATCGAGGTCGACTTTGCCTTTCATTCTTTCGGGGTCGATAAATTAAGTACCAGTTGCATACTGGGGTCGACCTAATTGACTGATCCCCTCATCCAAAATTTCAGGCCTTGTGCCTAGAGTAGAAAAGAATATTTGATAAAAGTAAAATATATCAAGATCTCCTTATAATAAGCAATTGTTACTCTACTGAATTTTGTTGTGATAATTTCTAAAAGCCTGGGGACTTAACTCAAATATGGAGTGTTATTAGAATGATGCTATAGGAGAAGACACTTGCCCAAGGTGCCACGCAGTGAGACTGAACCCAGAATCATGTGGTTTGTAAGCAAGCTACTTACCACACAGCCACTCCTATGCCTATAACTACCGACAAAGTTATTTTGAGAAATTTTTCATTAATTTCAAAATTAAGTGAAACAGAAATGTGGCAACAAAGGGGTTAAACCGAGGTTAAGGAGCAGTCCCTAAAGGTCACCCATTGCTTTATTTGTGTTTTTACTTGTCTTACTTTATAATCTTCATCTGTTATTTCCTCACAGAAATAATTAAAGATTATCACCAATAAAAGTTGCATGCTTTGTCAGTAGAGGGTTACATTCAGAATCACTTGAGCAAGTGAGGAAAAGAACTTCTGTGTATTTGCCAGACTCAGCTAAAAACAGCAGTCAATTGACACTGTATCACTGTATCAGTTATAAAATGGGAACAACAGTAGTCATAGACAGAACAATGTCAGCCAGTGTTGATAGCCATCTTGTATCTGATTTCATATATCGAGTCCTTGACCTGTGGCATTTTACTGATTGACCTTACCTGATAGAACTGACTAGTTGCCAGTTGGTACCTACACAAAAACAACCACCACCACCACCACCACTATAGTATCATCATGGTACCAACTTACTAGTTTTGTTCTCTTGTTGAAAAACACCATATTAATAGCTTCAAAAGATATTTTCATCTGAGACTTAACCAAATAGTTTCTCCTCTAAGTTTTCGGAATATTATCTTCTCATTTATTTTTTCCCTAACTAAATATTGGTTTTGATAAAAAAAACTGAATATCTCACACTATTTCCCTTACACTTGTCTGGAAGCTGTTTAAAAACAGAATGTAACTAAAATCTCTGAATCTTCTCTTCCTGCTAAGAAAGAAAACATCAATTCTCACTTTTAGATTTCGCTTCTGATGAAAACTCCCCCACCACCACCACCACCATCCCAGGCATAAAACTTGGAGCACCTTACCAACTTCTGGTTACATTCTTTCTTCATTATTCCAAATTGTTTTCCCCAAGCATCCCCAGGAACACTGCCGTTGTTTATTTTAGTTACCAATGAACACATGTTGAACAGATGTCAACATTCTGATGCCACACATTCCAAGACAGCTTTTTTTTCTTTACAGAATGCCGTCCTTTCTTATATTCCTTATTGCCAGACTAGAATGTCCTTCCTTCTATTCCTCTTACTGCCACAGCCTACCCTGTCATATGATTTAGATTAGGTTATAGTGTCAACTGCCATTAGTATTATTACACTTCCCAGGTGTTTCATGCTTTTACAGAGGACCTGCCATTGATATTTTAAGATTCAATAATGATGAAACCAGAGATACTTGTCTAAGGAATAAATTACAGACTGAGATAAATAACTCCTCTTCCTTATCATCATCATCATCTTTTAACATCCATGTTCCATGCTGGCATGAATCGGGCAGTTTCACAGGATTCAGTGGATTTGAGGACTATATATCGAGCTCCATGGTTACTTTGACATGGCAATTATGGCTGGATGCCCTTCCTAATGTCAACCACTTTTACAGCTTGTAGTAGGAGCTTTTTTGTTCCTTAACCACCAAATATAAATACTTGTTGCACACCACAGCTAATTCTGTAGAATATAATTTAAACCTTTCTCTTTTAAAATATTGTCATAATACCTAAAAAAAGAAACCATTTCAGTTGAAATGACAGCAGAATTGGTGGAGCAACAGATAAACAACCTTGCAATAAATTGTTACTTTCTTCTATGTTCTGAGTTCAAATTCCACCAAGGTTGGCCTTTACTTTCATCCTTCAGGGCTGAACAATGCCTTTAATCCTTCAGAAGATCCAAACTTCTAAGCATCAGTTTTACCTGAACAAGGTAAAAGCTTTTGTGGTCGGTAAAACAACATTCAGTGTGATATTAATATCAGTCGTTATTGTTGCTAACCACAGGTCAGCCTTGATTGAACATGTTTATGAAGGGCATTCCAACTATAACAGTCCTTCTCATCTTTTTATATATTTAGGATTGCAGTTTGTGTCCTTCATTTTTTTGTAGACAGTAGAGTATAATTTGATTTTGCTGCTGTTTCAAGCAAGTCGTGCAACCATGGAGGGATTTCTGCATTGGCTAGTAACACTCTCTCATTTGCTAATAGCACTTTCTCATTACTTAATACTGCTCCCTCATTGGCTAATCAATAATACTATGTATCTGGCAGTGAGCTGGCAGAAACGTTAGCACGCCGGGTAAAATGCTTAGTGGTATGTTGTCTGTCTTTATGTTCTGAGTTCAAATTCCACTGAGATCGACTTTGCTTTTCATCCTTTCAGGGTCAATAAATTAAGTACCAGTTGCATACTGAGATCAATCTAATCAACTGGACCCCTCCCCCCAAATTTCAGGCCTTGTGCCTAGAGTAGAAAAGAATAATACTGTGTGTTTGTTTGTCTTTGAAAAAAAAGATGTTACTAAGAAAGAAATATCTTTGTATTTGTTTTAATATTGTTATTGTTAATTATTTCTTCAACTCCCTGCAATTAGGGCCCAGCTTAATTAATTACTACTGAAACAGATACCCTGTGGTATTTTGTGTGTGTTAAAACAAATCCCTCACTCAGTTTAAAGCTACCAACAAGGCTTTGGGATTTTTTTTAATGGAATCTATTCTATTGCAAAGATTTGGACTTGGGCCATGTCTCTGGATTGAGAATAACTGGGTGACTTAATACTTCGTTTCTTTTTATAACCCACAAGCCTTAGGTGCCTTCTTCTCTCTTTTCACCAATCTCCAAAACTCTGCATAAAAGTTGTGTCTGCTCTTTCCGCTAAGCCATAAAATAATAAAATTCTTTGGGATTAGTAATATTTTGTTAGTCATTCTGCCTTTATTATCTGTCATAAATATTCAATATTTATTTAGTTTTACAAGTAGAAGAGTGGATAACAGGGCATTATGTAACATTAGCAATGTTGTAATAATATCTTCTCAGCCTCAACAATTTCGCTGCAAATTTACCTGACTCCACTCTCTCCTGTAACCCTACCCTGTTTAGTGTTTCAACAAACTTAATACATGAATAATATCAGCCACTGCAACATCAGGTAAACAAATCAGAAGCTACCAGCAATCTCTTCTCATTTAACTCTTGCTTTACTCCATTAACTGTACACACCTTCATTATTTGGTTGGTACAGCCATCCTCCATTTCTTTTCAACTCAGCAGAGACCCCTCTCTGTTTTTATATTTATTGAATTAAGTGGATTCGAAGAAGGGGCTGTGACTATTGTTTTCAAAGCCTTCTGGGGGCATTAATCCTTTAACATTCAGATTTCTCTGTCAAATGTAATCCTTATTTATTCACATTGTTTTGAATTAATCCTGCATTATCTTGTAGCTTTGAGATTTCAATGACATGATTGTTTATTTTTTAGAATGACATTGTAGAGTAGGTGTGAGAGGCTGAATCTGGCTAGTTAGAAAGTAAACTATTCAGGCCAGACATGGCTGGTTTAAATGCCAAAGGGTTAAGATTGTTCATTAAGGTCCTTTTGATTTGCTGTAGGCCAAGCAAGGGAAGGAATTGAAAAGAACATCCATGTTCCGGGGAGCAAAGGTTGGGCATAATGGCTTGAGTGGGGCTCCCTTCCCTCTAGCCAGTCAATATATCACTCAACACTCATCCATTCACTCATTTGTCTGTGTTTTATGCCAAGTTCTACAGAATTAGCATATTTCTGCATATCTACTGTGGAGGCACTGATTTATCGGCCATCTCTTTCTACAACATTTGTTTACCAAATTCCCTTCACAAAGCATTGGTAAACCCAATTCTATGCTATATAAGCTTTAATAAGATGCCATGTGGTATGATTGAACCCTGAACTCCATGGTTACACTATATCTTCACCACATGGCTGTATGATTGTGCTCATATTTAGTTTGTAAAATCAATGGTTAAAGTTTACAAGTAAATAAATTTTTTGTATCCAAATTATCAGTGCTTTCCTTCCATACTCGTGTCTTCATTAAAAAATTACAGACTTGAAAAATATTCTGATAGAGACACCATTCTAATGGCCAACAGTAAGGAACTGTTTTCAGAACACAAGGAATGCTTCTTCGGGGAAGCTGTTTTCTTCTTCTAATTGATTGATCCTTAACTGACAGTGGCATCTCTCAAGAATTCTGATTTTACTTAACAGTGAATCATTTGTTTCCAAACAGAACAACATACTCTAACAGAAAGCTGATTACTTCACTGCCTCTGCTGTTATTACTATTTCTCTTGTCACTGCTATCGTTGCTACAAATACCTTATTATTCATTAAATAGTCTGACTCTCTGACAAACATGCCAGGAAAATTAACAACCAAATTCCAATGAAACCAGCTCAATTTTCAGTCTTGTCATTTTTAGGTTAAAGAAAGATCGGATCCCTTTAACACTTAATAGCATTTAAGAAGGGAAATCTGATAACTGTATTTGTCAGAGGAAATACTTTATTTTCCCTTATTGTTATGGGTAGGAAGTTTTGTAAATATGAATTTAACATTATTTACATTTGACGGATATTGTCCTCATCTTCTTTTGGTTTATATACTCTCCAGCCTTCTTCAGGTGTCCTGGGGAAATTTTGAACCTGCGTTCTCATTCCTAAGGTATTTTTTGATGTTATTATTATTATTCAGGTCACTGTCTGGAATCATACTCAGTTAGTAGTTCACACTCTTAACCACTATGCCATATGCCCATGGGCAATTTTGGAGTGAATTTTAGGGCTTATAAATCTAATATTTTCCTATCCTTCCTTAATACCGGTTCCCATATGCTACTCATATCTGCATTAGGTCTGCTTAGGAAGTTATTATGTCCTAGCATATGTACTGCTTCTTTTCCAGGCAGTGACCTGAATAATAATAATAATAATAATAATAATAATAATAATAATATCGAAAAAGGAATGAGAACCCAGGTTCGAAATTTCCCCAGGACATCTGAAGAAGAGTGGAGAGTATATCAGCCGAAACGTTGTGTTAGCAACAAACAAGATGAGGACAAATATCCGTCAAAAGTAAATAATGTACATAATTCCTCATCTCTCAGATATAGAAGTATGAATTTAACAATATTAAAAAATATAGCAAACGGCAGCATTTGTAGAGCAACTGATACACTGATTAGCAGCCTCTGTAGAGTGCCAGGTGTGTTGATTAACAACTGTTGTAGAGTGCCAGATGTAGTGAATGACAGTATCTGCAGAACTCCAGATGTGTTTGTTGCTGACATCTGTGGAGCACCTGGCGTGGTGAATGGGAGTATTTGTGGAATACCATGTAACAAAAAGCTACAAAACATAATAGGATTTAGTTGCATTCTTTTAGATTCTGAATTCCGATTCTGTTTGTTTAGGCAAGAAGAAGTCAAGGGTTGATTGTCATAGCATCTTCAAAAATGGTGGTGCTGTACCAACATAAGAAACTAACTGACACCAACCACTATAAAGTGGTTGACATTAGAAAGGGTATCCAGCTAGTAAGACCTTGCCAAAACAGACAACGGGAACCTGGTGTTGCCCTCCAGCTTCCCAGCTTCTTTCAAACTGTCCAACCCATACCAGCATGGAAAATCGACATTAAATGATGATGATGATGATAAGAATAAGTCATGTGATGAATTCCACGGAGCAAATATTTCCTGTATAAACAAACATGCATTCATTATAGAGACATCAGGAAATAACTGGCTTTCAAAATATGAATCATTGATTTGAAGCACAATAGTATAAATAAACACACACACACACACACACTTTTGCCACCATACAAGCACAAAGGTCTTCCTTGGGTATTACATTCTACCCCACATACCCAGCAACTACCACACAACTTCCTGGCAAACAATCCCCACCCCACCACCCCGATACTTTCCTTGGACTGCTAATTACCTTCCCCATACATTCACACAGCAATGAAGAAAGCCAAAACCGCTTTTACAAACTTCAAGGAAACTGAACGGAATAAGTTACATCAGGGAAAAAGACTCTAGGCGCTTGAGGGTGGACAGCACATCAATCATTAGCAGGGTAGACGTGGCAGCTCGTAGAGTCACTGGAATAATTATAGACACATCTAGTAGACATCTTCTGCAAGGGTAACATGAAATAATACAATGACACTCCAGAAATAGAGAAGCTTATGAAAACCAGTGACAACCTCAAACACAATCCACTGAAGCCACACGCAACTGAAATAATAAAACTCAAAGTCCACCAGTGGAACAAGGAAACTACAAAAGAGAATAAAAATAAAGGACAGAAGAATATGTAAGTAGCAAACATTTGTATGGAAGATGAATAACAAAAGAAAACAAAAGAACAACAGCAGTAACAACAATAATTGGTCTCAACAACTACAACCTCAACATCAAACAAATATTTCTTGAAAAATCAGCCACCAAAATAAATAAATAAAACACAAATAAAACAAGAATAGGAAAACAATTCTGCATTTTCCACCTAAACACAGTTTTAACCTCTTCTTTTCATTGGCTCAATAAAAAGCAATATGGAAATGTAAAACTTTAAAAGCCCCAGAACAGAAAAAAAATTACAAACATCTCCATAAAAACCTGCAGCCAGAATGAATCCTTGCATTCCCCAACATATATAACTATTCATACTGTCATAAAGATCTCTCAGTTTCCTATGAACAACCATAAAAAAATTCAAGAAATACTGATCCTTGGCATGAACTAGTCTTATCTAAGTTACAACACAGTTCTCTCTGTGCCACGAGGCACATAAGGCTGCAACATGATCTTTTCAACCAGCTCTGTCTTCTTCCACTGTTCTGGTCTCATTCCAGCTTCTCCACTCTTATTTCTTTTCTTTGTCAATGGTCCTTCGTCCTTCGCCATGTGGTTTTAAGGCACCCTGCTGCTCTTTTCTTCCCAGGATGCCACTTTAGTATCACCATACTGGCTCCTGTGCAGGTGGCACATAAAATACACCATTTCGAGCATGGCCGTTGCTAGTACCACCTGACTGGCCTTTGTGCCAGTGGCACGTGAAAAGACAGTCAAGTGAGATCGTTGCCAGTACTGCCTGACTAGCTTTCGTGCCAGTGGCACGTAAAAGCACCCAATACACTCTCGGAGTGGTTGGCGTTAGGAAGGGCATCCAGCTGTAGAAACTCTGCCAAATCAGATTGGAGCCTGGTGTAGCCATCTGGTTCACCAGTCCTCAGTCAAATCGTCCAACCCATGCTAGCATGGAAAGCGGACGTTAAACGATGATGATGATGATGATGATACAATCACTTTCTTGATCTTGTCTGAGGATGTGTCCAATCCAGTTCCAGTATAAGCATCTTATTTTATCACTGGTCCTGTTGATGCCTGTTGTGGTCTCAATTGACGACACAGTCAAACCTCTAAATATATTGTACCAAATATAGTTTAACCATTCTTTTCTGTGGCCAGTCGTATATAGCATAGTGATAATGGTAAATAAATCAGTTACACCATGCATGGAAACATATACCTTGCTTAGAAACAGGTGAGGGATGGTTACAAGAAGGGCATCCAGCTATAGAAAATTTGGTCCCAATGACTCTGATCAAACTCATTCAAGCATGGAAAAGTAGATATTAAAACAATGATATATATGTTTATCTAAGTACAATATGTCTACAGGGTGGGGTCAAAATTAGTGCCCCAACTTTATGTGTCTATTAGTTCTGTAGTTTCTTGAAGCATGCTGTTATTATTTCTGTCATTGATTATTTAACGTGTTGAATTCTGTGAGAGAACGCTGGCAGAAGCCAGAGTTTCCAGATTTTTTGATCGACTCATTTTTTCTGATAAAGTGACCTTCCATGTTTCCAGTTAAACCAACCACCATAACTGCTTCTGTTATTCAGAAGATGACCCTGAAGTAGTTTGGGAAAAGCATGTCAATTCATCTTCTCTTGTCATTTGGGCGGCAATATTGTCTTCAGGAATTTGTGCACTCCATGTGCAACAAGAGACGACGAATGGTGATCGTTACCTGGTGTTGTGTGAAAACATCATCTGGCCGTATTTTCGATACCATTGTACAAGATGGAGCACCTCCTCATTTTGACAATTTTTTCATTTTCATTACATATCATATATTCTTTTCAAAAACTCAAGTTGGAACACTACTTTTGGCCCACCCTGTATATGTATGTATATATGCATTATGTCTGTAATAAATCTACGGCAATTAACTAGAGGGCAGAAGGGAAAGTACCTCAGGGTAATGTTTTACAGGTTATATACTCATAAGGTGACTTCTCATGTATGAAATATAGTAAAGAAAACTCTTTCTAGAAGCATACAGATCCTAAGAGATGTGGATGTGATTGTGTGGTTAAGAAGTTCACTTCCTGATTACATGGTTTCAGGTTTAGTCCTGCATTGTAGCACCTTGGGTGTCTTCTATAGCCCTTGGTTGACCAAATCTTTGAGAGTGGATTTGGTATACAGAAACTGAAAGAAGCTTGTTGTGTATGTATGCATGTATATTTGTATGTGTTTGTGTATGTTCAGGTTTCCTTGTCTTGACATCATGTGATAGTTGTAAACGAGTGTCACTGTTATACAAGCAGTGTCATTCATTTCCCTCATTCTGCAAGTGGAGAGAGTACACCACATCTAAGCTGCAGCCCATACAATTCCTCACTGTATGTCAAAGTGTATACAGTATGGTCCTCAGCTTGTTGCTGTCATGATATACCTGGAACAACAAGGACTGTGGGTGGGGTCTGATTCCCTACATATCATAAGATTTGCAGTATGATAGATGAATTACATCAAGCACTCACTAATCTATTTAACATGGAGGTTGTTTAAGATTTAGAAAAAGAGAAAGAAACAAAAACTGAATGGTCATCATTTGCTGAGAGACAAAAGTACAAAAACCGGAAAGAAAACATCCGTCCATCTTGCCACTAAACCAGTTTTTACTTTTATTTGGTCTCATTTAAATCATTCAGTTATCAGCCCCTCCCCGTCTTACATAGCCTCCTGCCTAACCACCCACCCCGCCCCATGCTCTCTTCTCACTGCTCCATTTAGGCATTTTCCTTTGAACTATAAACATTCCCTTTTATTATGTCATGTCACCAAAGTTGGTCTTTTAGTATCTGCTTCCTGTTCCACCCTAAGCAGTGGTCAGAGGTCAACAGGCTTTTTTAACTCAACCCTTCTCCACTGTATACACATCAACATACATAAACACACACACACACACACACATCAATCCACCACATACACTGGCTGCGTTAAACTACTCCACAACTCATAAACCATACACTTCCTCTCTTTAAGCCAATTTTTATTTCACTGTTTACATGTTGGTTAATTGAAGAATTTGCTGCTAAATCTAAATACAACCTTAAAAAACTATGAGGCTTTCCTTACAATAACCTACTTTTAATTATTTACCAGAGAAACCTGTAAAACTGAAATGTTTTTTCTTGAAATTCTAATGATTTAATCACAGATTTTTATATTCCTTTTGACTATTTTTTCTTTTAATATTTACCCTAACTTGAAGGCAGCATGCTGGCAGAAACATTAGCACGTCGGGCAAAATGCTTAGCGGTATTTCCTCTGCTGCTTTGTTCTGAGTTCAAATTTCGCCAAGGTCGACTTTGCCTTTCAGCCTTTAGGGGTCTATAAATTAAGTACCAGTTATGCAGTGGGGTCGATGTAGTCGACTTAATCCCTTTGTCTGTCCTTGTTTGTCCCCTCTATGTTTAGCCCCTTGTGGGCAATAAAGAAATAAGGAATGTTAGCACACCGGGCGAAAAGCTTAGCTGTATTTCATCTATCTATACATTCTGAATTCAAATTCTGCCGAGGTTGACTTTGCCTTTCATCCTTTCGGGGTCGATGAATTAAGGACCAGTTGTGCACTGGGGTCGATCTAATCGACTGACCGACCCCCCCCTCCCCAAAATTTCGGGCCTTGTGCTTAGTGTAGAAAAGAATACCCTGACTTGGTATTTACATGTTTTCCTTAAATAATTAATGTTTTAAAGTGAAACAAATGACTTTAATTACAGTTTTTATTATTGGGTTGGTAACTTTCCTAACGACTTCCTGGAACTACAAATGCAGCAGATAAACATCAATAATTTGAAAAACAAGAAAAGAGAAGGAATTAAAATTACAAGTTGAAAGAATTTGATAATGAAACATGATGAAATTTAAACTCAAAGACTTAGATTTGGTGATGCAAGCAGGAAAAATAGAACCCAAAACAGGAGTATATGTCCATCTTCACTATTTCAAGGAATTTAATGTTTTAGAATGCTTCCAAACTTAACAAAGTCACAGACAAATTTCAAGCTATCAACATGACCCCAGTTTTTCTTGATTGGGACGTATTTTCAAAATCCCAGAAGAATGAAACTCAAAGTCAACCCTGACAAGGGTTTGAACTCTAGATATAAAAGGGTCTTAGTAAATATTGCAAGACTTTACTCATTCTACCAAAATTAAGACAATTAATTAAACTTACCACTACCTTAAGATAATTAATATCAGACAGAACACAAACGTGGTGAGCTGGCAGAATCGTTAACACACCAGACAAAATTCTTAATGACATTTCATCTGTCTTTATATTCTGAGCCCAAATTCTGCCGAGGTTGACAATACCTTTCATCCTTTTAGGGTTAATAAAATAAGTACCAGTTGATCGCTGGGGGTTGATGTAACCAACTTAACCCCTCCCACGAAATTGCTGGCCTTGTGCCAAAATTCGAAATCAGTATTCGATAGAACACTATTTAATTTTTCACTTTGTTCTAATTCTACTTTACCTCTCACCCCACACCCCGATCTTTACTTCATCCTCACTCAAATACTCTTTTGCTTGTTTCAGTCATTTGACTGCGGCCATGCTGGAGCACCGCCTTTAGTCGAGAAAATCAACCCCAGGACTTATTCTTTGTAAGCCTAGTACTTATTCTATCGGTATCTATTTGCCGAACCACTAAGTTACAGGGACGTAAACACACCAGCATCGGTTGTCAAGCAATGGTGGGGGGACAAACACAGACACACAAACACACACACATACATATATACGATGGGCTTCTTTCAGTTTCCGTCTACCAAGGCTTTGGTCGACCCGAGGCTATAGTTGAAGACACTTGCCCAAGGTGCTCTGCAATGGGACTGAACCTGGAACCATGTGGTTTGGTAAGCACGCTACTTACCACACAGCCACTCCTGCGCCTATATTTCTCCATTTTTTTAATATATTTAAATTCCTTCTCGTTCGTATCTTTCATTTATTCTTATTTCTCTCTCTCTCTCTCACCTTCTTCATCACATTTCTCACCATTTTCTTTCTCTTTTTTGTTTTCTTATCTATTTCTCTCCTCCTCCTCCTCTTTCACATTTCTTATTCCCCCCTATCCCCTCTCTTTCAGCATGTGATTTTCCTTTCCGTATCATTAAAAAAACTACAACAATATCTTTGTTAAATAAATGTTTAAATAAGGCGACTGTCTTCATGTTTTCTGTACAACATAATTACATAATTATGGTGACAAGTGTGTGTTAATTAGTATGATTTGATATCAGCCATTCTACAATTGGCTGGTGTCGTCGATTAATGCCGCAGTCTGTTATGACAGCCAAGTAATAAACTATTGAAGTGCAGACTGAAGTATCTACTCCAAAACTTAAATATTTCTGTTGTCAGTTGTCATCTTCCACACCACCTAACACCATTAGCACAATGCAGGAGCTCCTATCTGCTAGAAATATCAGCCAAATCTCCCTCCAGTCATATCCTGTTTTTTTTTTCAATATAGGCATAGGAATGGCTGTGTGGTAAGTAGCTTACTTACCAACCCCATGGTTCCAGGTTCAGTCCCACTGCGTGGCACCTTGGGCAAGTGTCTTCTACTATAGCCTCGGGCCGACCAAAGCCTTGGTAGACGGAAACTGAAAGAAGCCCGTCGTATATATGTATGTATGTATGTATGTATGTGTGTGTATATGTTTGTGTGTCTGTGTTTGTCCCCTCAACATCGCTTGACAACCGATGC
This sequence comes from Octopus bimaculoides, assembly GCF_046866305.1. NCBI lineage: Eukaryota > Metazoa > Mollusca > Cephalopoda > Octopoda > Octopodidae > Octopus > Octopus bimaculoides. Next base: position 7,464,146 of record NC_142933.1, read on the forward strand.
TGGTGTGTTTACATCCCCCATAACTTAGCGGTTCGGCAAAAAGAGACCAATAGAATAAGTACTAGGCTTCCAAAGAATAAGTCCTGGGGTCGATTTGCTCGACTAAAGGCGGTGCTCCAGCATGGCTGCAGTCAAATGACTGAAACAAATAGAAGAGAAAGAGAGAGAGTATAAGTATACACCGAATAATATAAGCAAGATAATAAATAAGCTTCCGCTTTTGATGGTTTACAAAATTTTCAAAGTTGAATATCAACAAAAATGAGGGGAAATACAAAAATTGAATACATTGAACATTATGTAAAGTGTTGATGACTTTGAAGAATTTTGTAAAAATATTTAGACTTTAATGATTTCCCAAACTTGAGATAGTAAAAGTAGGAATATCTTTGAATCATAAATTGGTTCATTCAGAGTTGATCTGAGCATAAACAAGAAAACCGGATTCAGTTATGGAATTTGGTTTTTCTGTCGGTTGGCCGTTTGTTGAATGACATTGGAATCAAGTTATATTTTGTCAAATATTGTTTCTGTTCTCTGTTGTCTTGGCAGTTCTATAGTTTGTGTTTAGTTATTATCTACGCCCTCCTTTATGACAGATTTCAAGTTCCTATTATCCTTCTGTATAGTGGAGGCGTGTGGCTTAGTGGTTAGGGTGTCAGCATCATAATCATAAGATTGTGGTTTCGATTCCTGGACCGGGCAACATGTAGTGTTCTTGATCAAACACTTCATTTCACGTTGCTCCAGTCCACTCAACTGGCAAAAATGAGTAACGCTGCGATGGACTTGCGTCCCGTCCAGCTGGGGAACACACGCGCCATTGAAACCGGGAAACCGGGCCCATGAGCCTGGCTAGGCTTTAAAAGGGCGCATTTATTTTATTTATTATCCTTCTGTAGTGTGGAGTGTTATAAAACTTCTCAGTAGCAAAATACTCTTGAGTTGGTTAGGACTAAGTCATTAAATATTTGGGTACCAGTAATACACCCTGTCTCTTGCAGATTCATCTCTTCATGATCCAGTCTAGTTGTAAATTAGTTGTTGTTGCTGTTTACTCTCAAGTCAGATCTGATGATGCAGATCTGTGATGAAAAGCATTCCACCTAAGACTATTGGGTTTGTGCGTGTGTGTGTGTGTGTAAAAATCTCTTGTACAATGTGTTTTACCATTTTCAAGAAAGTAGTTTATAACTGTGGATTGGAGATAGCAAACTTTTATCACAGTACACTAAAATGTTCTCTTTGGAAGATAAAAATTCTAAAAGCGTTTTCACTGATACCCATCACTGATTGACCTGTGTCTACGTTAACCCTTTTGATACAAAGCTACGTGAGACTGTTGCTGGTTCTAGCACTTAAACTTCTAGTTTTAAAGTGATCTAAATTAAACTCTTTCATTATAATTTCATGTGAATATATGTCCCAAACACTAGTTTAATAATGTTGTTTGACTAAAATCATTAAATTCAAAATGGAAATAAAAACTGAGTTTCAAAAGAAATATGCTAACTAAAAAAAAAAAGAGTTCAATGTAAAGAAAGATAACTCTCTTATGTCCTTTTTATTCTTTTAAAATAGATCTCTACTTTTACTGTCATGTATTTCACTTTGGTTAACCACAATCTGTGTTACTCTGTGTCTCTTGTTTCTAAATACAACCATGTCAACATACAACATGTTTTTAATTAGATGTTTATTTGTTAATTTAAATAAGATGGCTTATGGCTAATTGTTGCACTACATATGACTGTTTCAGTCCAAGAGGAACTTAGATTTTATTATAGCTCACTCATCTCTGATGCGTTTTTATTGAGATCAGGAATACATTATTCCTCAACACTACAGAGAACCAAAATAAAACAACAAAAATAAAAACAAAGATTAAACATAAAAGATACAATCAACAAATATTCCAAGAAAATAGTAAACTCAGGTAAGTGAAAGGTTTACCATCAAAGAAGAGGTTCAGTCCATTTGACAGGATTCCACACAGTTTCCATTTCCTCAGTTTCATTCACCAGGTTTGAGAAATTCTGATAGAATTTGCTTACCCAGTGGGATTAAGTCTGAAAGCCTGTCATTCTTAATCACATTGCCAAACCTGCACTTTAAAACATGATAACTTAGATTGGTTTCGGCCATTATCAGTTCAGGCCATGGCTAACTCAATAGCACCACCTGGAAAAGTCTTTTAGTTGATTATTTCGGGACACTATGAACCACTCGAGCAGAGAGTGATTGTTGGTTGAGACGTATCCAGGTGTAGGTGGTTTCTCCGGTATTTCCTGGAGGAATTTGTCCAGGTACCGTTTGAAAGTTGTGGGGTTTTTTTCTACTTTATTTCTTTTGAGATAACATCGAAAAGAGCAGGATCATTTGCAGTGAAGAAATTGTATCACAATGTTCTTATGTGGTTGATTCTTATTTTATTTATTTATGCGCCCTTTTAAAGCCTAGCCAGGCTCATGGGCCCGGTTTCTATGGCATATGTGTTCCCCTCAGCTGGATGGGATGCCAGTCCATCGCAGCGTTACTCAAGAAACAGGAAGAGTGAGAGAAAGTTGGGGCGAAAGAGTACAACAGGGGTCACCACTACCCCCTGCTGGAGCCTCGTGGAGCTTTAGGTGTTTTCGCTCAATAAACACACACAACGGCCAGTCTGGGAATCGAAACCACGATCCTCGACCGCGAGTCCGCTGCTCTAACTACTGGGCCATTGCGCCTCCACTATGTGATTGATACACATCTTTAATTGTTACCGTTGCATCTCACTAAAATACCTGTTTCAGTGACATCATTGGAATTTAACTCTTTTACTTCTTTGATTTGCAGGGTTACCTTGAATATTTGGATAAATGTGATGATATGTCAAAGAATGAACTCAACTCTTTATTCGGCAACATTGTAGAAATTTACACTTTTAGTCAGTAAGTTCAATATTTTCTTTATTCTCATTTTCAAGTAGTTTCTGTATGCGTGTATATATGATGGACTCTGCCATCAAAGACAACGTGCGAGCGTTCAGCTTCAGCAGGAAGACCTGCACAAATGATTAGTTTATAGCGATCAAAGCTATGAACTGTACTTCATTTCACACTCTCCATTAAATTGACGTCACCTGAGCAAGTGCACACTGTGCCATACGTCAGCTGTCGAAGTGATCACAGAACAATGTGCGATGAAGTGTTTTACCCAAGAACACAACACAACACAGCACCTGGTCTAAGAATTGAAACCACGATCGTGTAGTGCCCTAACCATAGGCCATGTGCCCTTTCCCTCAGGTTGGGTGACTCTGTATTTACTTTGCGGCAGTGCACCTGTTTCTCTCTTCATTCCTGATCTCTCTCTCTCTCCAGCTGGGTGACCTTGTACTTCCTTTACAGCAAGACACCTGTTTCTTTCTCTCTGTCTCACTATAACCTTTCATCATCCGACACAAGGTCACCTTATCCAATGCCCGTCCCCTCTCAGAAGAGTTTTTTTTTGTCTTGCAAGTACGTGGTGACTCTGTCAGGGCAGGTGCCACTTAAAAGCACCCAGTCCACACTGTAAAAAGGTTGGCATTCGGAAGGGCATCCAGCTGTAAAAAGACTTGCCAAAACTCACCTCACCTGTGTTTGTGCCTTGTAAAAAGCACTAAGTCCACTCGGCTGAGTGGTTGGTGTTAGGAAGGGCAACCAGCTGTAAAAATCCTGCCAAAACAGTCACAGAAGTCAGCTGCACTCTTCTGCTTGGCCAGCTCTTGTCAAACCATTCCACCCATGCCGGCATGGAAGGCAGACATTAAATGATGATGATGATATATATATATATATATATATATATGCATGTGTGTGTTTGTAGGCCACTACAAATAATAGACCCAGGATGCATATATATATTTATGTGTAACTGTGTGTGTATACACATAAATGCATGTTTTGTGTGTATGTATATTTATATATATATATATATATATATATATAATACACATGTTTATATATGTGTATCTAATACTTGTGTGTGTGTGTATTAAATAAATGTGTATTATAGAGCTTGTGATCTGTCATTTAAAACGCAACTTATTTAATTTGTCCAATTATAATTTGCCGTTTATTTGTGATCTAATGCTCTTTTTGTTTGTGTATCGATTACCTCTCTCTCTCTCTCTCTCTCTCTGCTTCTTTTTCATCATTTTAATACTTTACAAAAGCCCAAGGCTGAATTTTTGTTGTTTTTATTTATCTTAATCTATTGTGTTATTATTAGTAATCTCTTTTAAAACAGTAGCAACGGATTAGACGACGCACATGTCTGATTATTCGCCTGCTGCATCTCTGTAAATTCTGTCACTGAATAGTCGAGGTGTTGATCCGGTACTTTGTGAATATTTCTGTTGTTTGTTAATTCCCCGTTGTGTGTGGTTGTTTCTATATGCAGTAAAATGTAACAAAGAATGATTTGGCAACAAGAATGGCATCACCCATCTAACCCATGCAGTATAGAAAAGCAAATGTAAAATAACGATAGATGGTGGTCATAGATGGATCACCTTTTGATCATAGGCTTACTGGGTCTGGGTGGCCTGGTGCTAAAAAATAGCACTGAAGTTAAGAAATCACAACTGATCGCAAATTGGATAACTAGGATTTCAAGCCTATAAGAAGCTTCTTATATTGACATTCAACCTGTTGGAAGTAACAGCCAAATATCTGTCAAATTAGTTTACCACCTTTGAAACAGAAAGGACATGTTTGATAGTGTAGTTTTATATACATCATCATCATCATCATCATCATTTAACATCCGCTTTCCATGCTAGCATGGGTTGGACGATTTGACTGAGGACTGGTGAAACCAGGAGGCTACACCAGGCTCCAATCTGATCCAGCAAGGTTTCTACAGCTGGATGCCCTTCCTAACGCCAACCACTCCGAGAGTGTAGTGGGTGCTTTTACGTGCCACCGGCATGAGGGCCAGTCAGGAGGTACTGGCAACAGCCATGCTCGAAATGGTGTATTTTACGTGCCACCTGCACGGGAGCCAGTCCAGCGGCACTGGCAATGAACTCGCTCGAATTTCTTTTCACGTGCCACTGAAACAAGTGCCAGTAAGGCGGCATTGGTAACGGTCACGCTCAAATGGTGCTATTTACATGCCACCGGCACGGAAGCCAGACAGCTGGTGCTCTGAAGAAAAAAAGAAAGACAGGCAAGTTGGCCATGGGTGGAATACTGAACTGGAATTTAGTTGGGGTTAAACAACAACAACCAGCATTTCTCATATTTCTCCACCAATTCTTGTGTTCTTGCAGGAATCATAACTCCATCTGGACTTCATTTCATAAATCAGTTAACCTTGTTCCTACATGGAAATATTTGTGGAAAAGTACATCTTTGTCTCTTGTTCATTATGTCAAACTGTTGAGAAATAGGGATCCTTTGGGCAGTGTTGTTGTTGGTTAACCCCAGGTCATCCTTGACCAAGCAAACTTATGATCAAAGAGTATGTCCCATAAAACTCTCAGGACAATATTATTCAGTGTAGTCCTCTTTTCCTAAGGCAGTTGGGTGTAATTTCAGAGATTTAGCTGCTGTTTCTAAATGGTCGTTCGCCTTTCTTTGGCTCATGTGGTTATGCAAGAACTTCCTTGTGAGAGGGAATCAAAGCCAATAAATTTAAAGAAACATCAGGGAATCTAGAATTGAATTTCTTTTAGGTTATCAAGATTAAATATATTTATAGAAACTATTTTTGAGGTTCTTGATAAAGAAAAAAAAAGAAAAAGACTATGATATATTATATAATGAAATTGATGGTGGTAATGAAGAAGAAAAACACACAAGAGAATGACAATGAAGGAAAAGGCTGTCATTGTGAGAAAGGAGGAGGAGGAAGAAGAAGAAGAAGAGTTTTAACATTCTCGCTCACTTCTGCTGTTTACAGCAGTGCTTGAAAGGAAGGTGTGTAGCGTGTGATCGTCGCATTGACTATGACAGAGAAAGTTGAGCAGAGAATCTGCATCAAATTTTGCCAAAAGCTTGGTGATACCTGCTCAGAGGCCTACGCAAAGTTTTCGTCCTTCTCGACACAATCGAAGAGATCTTGTGCAACTGAAACTTGAGTGTTTTTTTGGTCAGCTGAAAGCAGTTTTGGCACAAACTTGGCAGACATGTGTCTCATACCCAAATCTTCAGTGATAATGGACTAAACTGAACCATAACTAATCTGCACATCCTCTGATAACTCACGGATGGTGATTCAATGATTTTCCCCTCACAGCTGCATGCACATCTGCAATGTTTTTCTCACTTCTGCTGGTTGCAGGCCTCCCAGAACACTCATCACTATTAACAATTCTTCGGTCAACTTGGAAATGTCTGAACCACTCGTACACATACACGCCTCGTACACATACACAGCTCATACACTCCTCTCCATACACTTTCTGCAACTTTACACAGGCTTCTGAGCAGGTATCACCATGACAACTTTCTCTGTCATAGTCAATGCGATGATCACACACTACACACGTTCCTTCTGAGCATTGCTGTAAACAGCAGCAGTGAGCTAGATCATTAAAACTTAATGCACAGCAGAGTCGAAGGTCAATCTTTGCCAAGTGGCTTCACATTTTAGCTTTAGCTTCATTACTATGGCAACAATGCAGCTACTTATTAATCAGACCTCATATTTCAACACCTGGCACAAACCCACTTTCTTCATACTTCCAACCTTGTTCAGTCAAGTGGTTTTAGTGAGTCTATTGATAACCTTACTGGTGCTAGCATCATGAAAAAAACCAAAATATCACTCTGTATACTTTGAAAAGTGGATGGCACTTGGAACCATATCCAGTTGTAGAAACCATGCCAAAGTAGACATTGGAACTCAACTATGTTCTTTGGCCCATTGGATCCTCTTGAACAGTCAAATCGATGCCAACACGAAAGACAAACATTTCATGATGATGACATTCACCTATGCTCCAACTGATACATATTTCTGTAAGTATGCAGTGCTGGTGCCACATAGAAAGCACTGGAGCCAGTGCCGTGTAAAAATCGCCCAGCACACTCTGTGAATTGGTTGACATTAGGAAGGGCATCCGTCCAAAGAACCCATGCCTAAACAGACAATAGAGCCTGGTGCGGCTCTCTGGCCTTGCTAGCTCCTGTTAGGCCATCTTACCCATACCAGCATGGAAAACGGTCATTAAATGATGATGATGTGGAGGAGGAGGAGGGAGGTGGCAATGATGACGATGACGACAATGATCTATAAGCAGAACAGTGAAATGTATATTTGCTAAATGTCCACCATGTAACTCTTTATTGGTGATATTTAAATTTCAATTCTACAGCTTTTTCTCCAATCAGAAACCAGACTCTTCATTGTGGGAGGAATTTAAAGAATTACAAAATGGGGAACACACACAAACATGCTGAGATAATTACACACACACACACACACAAATACATATACATTTGTATACATAAATAATACACACATAATTATGTAGGAATTTTCTTTGTTTATTATCAATTCTGCAGCTGGGCTGAGAGCTGATTTAAATAAAGGAAATGCATGCACGCACACACATTTATATATATATGTATACATATATTGGTGTGTGTGTGTGTATTCATTGATGTATTTAGCAATTTATCTAATATATAATCTGTTATGTTCATGTGTGGTCTGATGGTCTGTTCTCTCACATCCTTAAACTCTGGAACTAACCTTATACACGAGCCTTAGATAAACAGACATGACAAGATCTGGGTTGAGATTGTGACATACTCAATGAAATATAACCACACATACACACAATTGTTTTATATACTGATGTTGTAATATATGTTTAACAGATTCGGATATGTTATTCTTGCTATCATTATTTCTCATCTCTTTGGATTTAATGCTGATTGTTGCTTTTGTTTTCAGAGAATTTCTAGAAGAGTTGGAACACAGTAATGGAGAACCCCTGAAAGTTGCTGAATGTTTTGTGAAGAACAAAGACAAGTTTGTTATTTATGGTAATTACTGCACCAATTATCCATGGTAAGTACTTTTAGATCTTATACACTGACAACCCCTTCTCTTTCTCTTTGTGTGTATGTTTTGTGTTTAGCCCCAAATCAACCCTAATTAAGCAGACTTTTGGGCAAAGACAGTCCACCTGTGACCATCTTGTCTTTTCCTCAGAAACTATGTACATCTCAGTGGAGGCGCAATGGCCCAGTGGTTAGGGCAGTTAAGGGTACACGTGTCTGTGGAGTGCTCAGCCACTTGCATGTTAATTTCATGAGCAGGCTGTTCCATTGATCGGATCAACTGGAACCCTCGACGTCGTAAGCGACAGAGTGCCAACTGTACATGTATTTCTAGCTTTCATCGATGTCTTTCTTACTTGACTTGTATCTCTCCTTTCTGTCCCCTCTTTTAACCTTTTCTGATTTAAGTTGTACTACACCTGAGAACTTTATACTGTAATCTCATTATATTCTATTATTATATGTGTATGTATTTGATGGACCCAACAAGTTTACACCTGAAATTAATCATTGTCTTACATTTCAACAGTGCTGTAGAAACTCTAACGAATTGCATGTCTCATCAAAATCTGGCCGACATCTTCAAACAGCGTCAGTTGATCCTCAGTCATGTTCTTCCGTTGGGAGCTTATTTACTGAAACCAGTGCAGCGTGTACTCAAATACCATCTTCTTCTTCAGGTAAATTAGAAACATTGAAATATTGAATGCTAACAAGTAAAATGTGATGAATTATGTTGTTACTCTTTAATCCTAAGTCATCTCTGACCAAGCAGACTAGTGTCCAAATAAGTTCGAACTGTAATCATCCCTCCTCCCCACTCCCCATAAAATACCTTTAGAACCACAACCAACCAATATATTCTTCTCATTTCAAGATTACAATCAGCTGTAAATGTGTAACTCTGGAATGGATTAGTATTCCATTAGGAGGGAAAGATGGCCAACCTGCTTATCTAACCAGTGGGGGGGGGGTTCATTTGAAAGCTCCAACAATGCGAGAAAGTGCACTGTGATTAGTGGTATGTAACCACATCCAATACAGCGTTATATGCTTTGCGTTCACAAAAAATGTTATTGTTATTTCTCTATTTCTTTTCTTTTCCTCTTCTATTTTCAGAACATCTTAAAACATTACGATGAAGAAAGAATCGGTTATAATGTTTTGTGCCAGGCGTTGAACCACATGACTAGCATGGCACAACACATTAACGAAATGAAACGCAAGCACGAACATGCAGTACATGTCCAAGAAATTCAAAGTCAATTGTTGGAATATGATGGAGCTGATCTCACCACATTAGGAGACCTTGTTTTAGAGGTTAGTTACTGTCATCATCATCACTAAGCATCCATTTCCCATGTTAGAATGGGTTGGATGGTTTGGTAGGGTCCAATGAGCCCAAGAATTGCATTGTACTCTATTGTCTAATTTGGTATGGTTTCTACGGCTTGATGCCATTTCTAACACCAACCACTTTACAGATGCTTTTTCATTTTCCTGGAATAGCTCCCAGTTAGTAAACGAGTTAGATTTTAATTTCAAAATATTCAATATATCTAAATGAAATACATCACTTATTTGCCTTTTCATTCATCTAAAAGCTTTATAATAATTGTTTTAACCTTACTGTACATCTTTTTTCTTTACACACACACGCTCTCTCTCTTTTGTTTTCTTTTCTCCCTTCTGTTTGATTCTTTCTATTTCTGTATTGTAGCATCTCTTTACTCATTGCCTGCCACCAAGCCTAGATGGTGCAGTTATCCTGTCCCTCTTATATTATCTCTCTTTCACTCTTTCTCTCTCTATATATATATGATGTAAAGCATTACTGGAGAAAACAACCAACCAGCATTTATACCAGCTGTTGTTGTTATTATTATCAAGGTAGTGCACACTAATTCAATTAACAGGAATTGCGGTTTGGTGATAACAAGTCTTCTTAAATCTCAAGAATCTTTCTTAGGACTCTTGAAGAATATAGAATGGCATTTTTTTGCAGGTTAGCAATGTAATTCTCAGTTGGATGTTGTGCCAAGTGCACAAATTACCACAGGAATAATTGTCTATTATAATCATCATCATCATCATCTTCATCATCATCATCACCATCACCATCATCATCATTATTATTATTACCTCCACCTTAGCGAAAGCGGAGGTATTGTTTTCAGTTGTGTTTGCTTGTTTGTCCGTGGACAAGATATCTCAAGAACCACTGGATGGATTCAAATGAAACTTTCAGGGATGTTTGGCCTCGTGACTGGCACGAACTGATTAGATTTGGGGATCAATCCAGTACCAGACAAGAATTCTGGTCAGGTTCATTTATAGTATTCTCATTTGTGAGAGGAGTTCAGTGGAAAGATGCTGAATTTACAAATATAATACTATCTGTTAAAGGTTTTTGTTTCTTGTTTTTCACAGGGATCCTTTCGGCTCTGTGGGACCAAAACGTATCGACATGTGTTTTTGTTTGAGAAAGCTGTACTTATTGCCAAGAAAAAAGAAGAGGGGATGCTGAGTTGTAAGACCTTTATTGAGGTAAGTTTAATTATCTAATCTTCTGACCTTATTTATAATTCTTAATCAATTATGTTTTGCAATTAAGTGATCAATTGTGTGGATTACAGCCTTCCAATAAGCCAATCACTTGTCACCATTAAACAGTGAGAACAAGGGAGTGAGTGTCTCTTAGTGCAGAACAAATATCTCAAGGGAACTTCATCAATAAAGTTTCCGTCTTACATTTTTGTTTTTGTTATGGGTGTTTGTATCCCGTGGTAACATAATTGGTGGAAGATGTATACACGTACATAGACATTCACATGCAAGTGCGTGCACACACTCACACACATGGATACATTGATCAATTTGATGGAAAGATAGACAGATGGTAGGTTTCCATTAACCAAATTCCATTCACAAGGTATTGGTCAGTCTGAAGCTATGAATGAAGATACTTGCTTAAAATGTTACACAATGGAATCTCTTAGAACCAAGGAGTTGTGAAGAGAACCTCTTAAACTCAATCATGCTTGTATCAATAATATCGATATTATCAATATACAAAACACACACTTACATGTTATGCTATCAATTCGAAAAGAAGATTTTTGTCTTCTCTGAGGAGTGATCTGCAAATTATGAGATGGTCTGTCAGGAGACTCCCCCTCCTATGTTTTTTTTCCATGCATCAAAACACAGAACGAATGTGCTTACAATTATATATAGTTCTCTTTAATAGTTAATGGCTTCTTAACATATATGTATACATACATACATACATACATACATACATACATATTATATGCATTTATATTCAGTTGATTTAAGTGTAATATGTTTGGATAAATTAAATGTTCCTATAATATGTATGTATGTACATACATTCATTCCTTCTTTCTTTCCTTTACGTGTTTCAGCCTAAAGGCTGTGGCCATACTGGGGCACTGATGTTCCATATTTGTATGTTGATAATAATTTCTGCTTGGTTAATATATATTATTGCATCAGTATGCACACTAATTTGCATATTTTTGCTTTGTTAATTTTATTTATTGTTACATTTATATAACATTTTTTATAAATGATATAATGCCACTTACATATGTGTTTGTCCATTTTTTAATTTTTTTTTTATACACTTGAGCTCTGCAGTTCTTACAGACAATTCTTCTTTTGTGGAATTATATTTGCCCCGGTTTAGAAGTTGAATTTTAAGAGTCTGGATCTTTCAAGTACTAATAAATCATGGGTCTGCAGTGTAGCAGATTGTGAAGAGGCAGTGGAAGAACTCAGCTGAGCCAATGATACTTCTCATATTGATGCTGAGCAGAAGAATTCCAGAAGATTAATAATCAGAATGACCAAACTGTATCAAGAGAGGAATTGTAATGTATTCATGGGGGTGGTGGTCATGGGTGTATGATCAGCTCAGGAAAGACTCGTTATGACTCAAGCTCCCAATTCCAATGAACAGTAGAATTGGATGGTGACAAAGAATCATGGAAATTCAGAAGCAATGCAACTGGAACTCTAATCGGTTGTTCATCTTATATTAGTGATCTCAACCACTGGACACACATGCAGCATACACATACATATAGCAATAAAAACACAAATGAATAGATTATATGGTATCGCTATAATCATTTCACTAAGAGATTTTATTGCATTGTAACATGATATGTATTGAAGCGCAATATTTATAAGATACTGCAGAACACAACAGAGAAGCTCTCAAATCATCAGGCTACATCATGTTGCATAAGAGCCAATATCAATATGCTACTGGACAGCATTGCCCAATGGCATGCCATTTTATACGTACACACACACACATTAGCATGCCGGGCGAAATGCTTAGCGGTATTTCGTCTGCTGCTACGTTCTGAGTTCAAATTCCGCCAAGGTCGACTTTGCCTTTCATTCTTTCGGGGTCGATAAATTAAATACCAGTTACACACTGGGGTCGATATAATCGACTTAATCCATTTGTCTGTCCTTGTTTGTCCCCTCTGTGTGTAGCCCCTTGTGGGTAGTAAAGAAATAACACACACTCACATATTTTACTTGTTCCAGCCATTGGACTGCGACCATGCTGGGGTACTGTCTCAGAGGGTTTAGTCAAACAAATCAATCCCATTACTTTATTGTTTAGGCCAGGTACTTATTTTATCGGGCTCTTTACCAAACCCCTAAGTTAACTTATTCAGATATCACAAGTACTAATTTTGCTACAATCTTGTCTCTTTTGACTAGTGTGCTAATCTGATGTTGATTGAAAGTATTCCAAAGGAACCTCTTAGTTTTCAAGTTATCCCTTTTGATAATCCCAAGTCAATGCATACTTTACAGGTAAGTCCATTCCTTAAGTCCATTGCTAATCTTAATTCTAAACACCAGTAATTATTATGAAAATAATTTAGCTATTCTTTATTCCTACTAATAAATCCCTTCAAATTCTTAGTTATTTTCAAAATAAGTTGAAATGGTATATTTCAATATAATTCTGGTGACAAAAAGACAAGAATTTAAAAAGAAATTGACAAAAACTGTCCAATTCTTTATGTCAAGTATACATAAATATCTCAGGTAATTTCTAGAAGTTAATTTATTTACCAATTTTAATCTTTTTTAAAGGCAAGGAACATTGACCAGAAAGTAAAATGGTGCAAGGAGATTAAACACTTAATCTTGGAGAGTTACAAAGGCAAGATTCCAGAGAAAGTTCGTCATCTTGTGATGGAATTAGGTCGAAGCAAAGATGAACAATGTGAGAAGCTTGAATGTTTGAACACTTTCCAGCTCTTTGGTAAATTACCGCTCTTTTCTTCCTCTTGGACCTGCTGTTTCTTGCTGCACCATCCACAGTTCAGTTTGTGCAAGGCACCATGTCTTCTGGCTTCTTTTGTAAGCCATGTGTTTTCTCCCTGCAAAACCCTGGAAATGTGAACACCTCTTAACCACCTTGAAGAACACTTACAGTCTTACAAAGCATGGACACTTGTTACCCCACACCCCCATCATACATATTTTCTGTCACACTCTGTGAATCTCCTTACTCAATTCGTAACCTTTCCATGCATGACCACTTCTCACCCTCATCCATCATGTATTTCTGTCAGCTCATTTTGCAAATTTCACTCATTATTTTCTGCTTTCTCTTCTCTCTAATAACTGTATTTTCCCTTTTCCCTTAAAATATTATATTTCCAAAGTCTCTACCAACATCATTTCTTCATATCATATCCAACACATCTTATTAAAATTCTGATAAACATCTCTCTGCTTTTTATGTACATTTTCCAAATTGTTGACATTAATTATTCTATATTTTTACATTTTCATTAAACATTTTTATGTCTATAATACTGAGAAACATCTTGCTAATTAGTTAGTCATGCAGCAGAATCATTAAAGTATTTAGAGTCCTTTAGGATCTGATATCAAATTCTGTCAAGACCAAATTTTCCTTTTACTTTCATTCTTCATGAGTTGATAAAACGATCCAGTCAAGTACTTTGAAAGTTTAAACAATTACACCTTCCCTAAAATTTGTGGCCTTGTGTTTATGTTAACCATTTGTGGTTCCTGGGTCAGACATCAATGATGGCTTATGTTTAACTTTCATATTTATTTGTATCTTTGGCAAAATTAGAAATTAATTTTTTGTTCTGTCTTAAAAGAAAATACACCGATAATGATCAAAGTGAAATAGTTGCAGACATTATTATAAATCGGTATAAGATATATAAATGATAGCTAAATCTTAAAGCTGCATAGCTTCTAGCATGGAATTTACTGATCAAACTCTTTGAGTCAGCCCATAGGTACAGAATAGAATGTTTTGCCTTTTCAACCCTAATTTTTGTTCATCATCATCATTTAACGTCCGCTTTCCATGCTAGCATGGGTTGGACGATTTGACTGGGGACTGGTGAATCAGATGGCTACACCAGACTCCAATCTGATTTGGCAGAGTTTCTACAGCTGGATGCCCTTCCTAATGCCAACCACTCCAAGAGTGTAGTGGGTGCTTTTTACGTGCCACCGGCACGAGGGCCAGTCCAGCGGTACTGACAACCTGAGGAAGAAAATAGACTTATGTCTATAGTTCCTGCCAACTAATAAGGGTCAGTGTAGCTAAAGTTCAGCTTCAGCTTCTGCTGGACAGTGTTTGTGGCAGGGAGAAGGATTAGGGAAGAAGGATTAGGGACCATAGTTCATGAATATGGGGAACAATGGGAATATGGTAAAAGAAGAAATGTGTGCATCAGGTGGATTATATGTAAGGTGGTGATGGTCATGGTAGGATCATGATGGTTATGGTTGGTGAATCTCAGAGCAGTAGAGAATAGTACACTGACCATATTCAAGAATCATAAAGAACCAGCTTTGTTATTCCAAATTCCTTATAGGAGAATTGGTATGTAAATCTGTTGTCTATTATAATCCTATTTAACACTGATATGGGTGTGAGCAACATTTTAGTTATTTTCTAGTTCTTCTTTCAGTAGAAATAACTTCAAACCTGGTTGACTTTGCTATCAACATTGGCAGCCTTTTGTGCCGACTGTAGCAATTCAGTTAGTATTTCTGTATTAAATGCAATTGAATTGATGCACTGATGCTAAATATATATGTCTAATAATATTATAAATCTACTAACTCTGTACATATTTGATGTCTTTTCCTGTTATTTTAGCAATGCTAGTTTTTATTAGTAATTATCTGACTAACAATAAAACCAGTTGCTTCTCATCTAAACAAAAATATTATAAATAATTGTATTACAATTAAATATTATAAATAATTGCAAACTAAATTCAATGAATGACCTCCATGTCAACGTCTCCTTCATTGGACACTAAACTCGGCTTGCGAAGACCTGTTGAGGCAAGCGAAAACGAAATTGTGATGGTACCTGTACCAGTGGAGCGCTAAGAGTACCATTCGAGCATGATCGTTACCAGCGTCGCCTTCTTAGCACTTGTGCCAGTGGCACATGAAAAGTCATTTGAGCGAGATCGTTGCCAGTACCGCTGGACTGTGCAGGTGGCATGTAAAAGCACCCACTACACTCTCGGAGTGGTTGGCGTTAGGAAGGGCATCCAGCTGTAGAAACTCTGCCAAATCAGATTGGAGCCTGGTGTAGCCATCTGGTTCACCAGTCCTCAGTCAAATCGTCCAACCCATGCTAGCATGAAAAGCAGACGTTAAATGATGATGATGATGGTGATGATGATGATGATGATGATATTATAAATAATTGTATTACACATGTGAGGTTCTAGGAGGTGGGACAGGGGCTAAGGTATGGAAGTATACTACCACAAAGAAAATACAAACTGAAGCAGATGTCTTGTCTTGTCACAAGCCATTGGTCTGTTATTTACTCCAACCAAACATTCTACATGTCTTAATATTATTTAAGGAAGAATAAAACTAGGGTAACGCTATTTCACTATATATGAGCTCAGATACACCTTGAAGTGGGGTCACTTCAGCCTGAGCTTACGCCCTGCCAACAACAAATCAAAGAACCCCCTTAAAGAATATATCTTGCTAGTTACTTTAAGCTACTTATATATTCTAGTATATACTTAAATAAACTCTGATATAATTGGCTGCTTCTTTCACTAGTGTCCTACTAACAACTGCTTTAGTAGACCGATTGTACTGGTACCATATTCTTGAATGCAGTTTAATGCCATCAATCACATGTGCCTGGAATAAAATGCTCTTTTGAAGTTTCCATGTATGAGCTTACAAGTTTTCTAACCATGTAATCCCCTGGGTGCATGTTTTCTTAGAATTGCCGTGATGTTTTATTTTACATGATCTGTGTATTGTGTTATTTTGCTTTGCCCTCCACCATCATCAAAATATCAAAATTCATTGCTTTATGCATGTTTTATTTAGAATTGCATGCTCAAGTTCTTATGAAACACCATTTCTTTTTCTTGTCTGCAATCACTATTTAAAATATCAAGTAGCCATAAAATGGCTCAATAGAAGCGACTAAGTTAGATAGAAATGGTTTCTCTGTAAAATCTTGGGCATAAAAAAATATTTTTCTTAATTGGGTTTAGAATATTGAAATTTTGATCTTTGTACCACTCTTGGAGAGGAAATATGTAAAAGTGAAGTTTATAAGTTATGTCAACATCCTTCCTTGTTAACCCTGTATCATTTAAACTGACCATATCCAGCCAGAATACTCCGCCAGTTTTACATTCAAACTGACCAGATCTGTCTTCTCACACCTACCCTACAATGTCATTCTAAGAAAACCAATCACATCATTGAAATCTTAAAGCTACAAGATAATGCAAAATTCATTCAAAACAATGTGAATAAATAAGGATTACATTGGATAGAGAAATGTTAAAGGGTCACACAACTGGTGGGTCAGAATTGTCTTAATCTAGCAGTATCACTTATTTCATATTTGAGCAACAAAGTTCCAAGATTTCGGGGTAGAAAATGGAACCTTAATTTCTTCAGATCCATATCATCAGGCCCAGTTTCTTTGCACCAGTCCATCTTGGTCAAGTTTTGTAAACAACAATCATAATAGCATTTCATCAGAAACCTGTTTTAATTAGCTACAACTGCTTTGGATAGTTAATTAGTTCAGCAGTCTGTTTGGGTGCGGCATGAACCCCATAAATTCCTCATTATCTTTCCATGATAGACTTATGACATTAGATTATTTTTCTATCATTTGGTTTAAGGTGTTGAAATTATTTTGCAATCAAATGATGTGTCCATCTTTTTTGACATCAGAACTACAGAGTGCTTAAGAAAGAAATTACGGCTGGTTATTGGCACACATCCACCCACCAACCTACACACACACACACACACACGCACACACATACATACACATGTATACCAGCTATGATTCTATCTACTTCGTTGTCAGTCCCTGTAGCTAAATAGGTTCAGATATGCCTGGGGAGAACATGCCAAGTCATACCAAGTTTTATGCAATTGGTACTGCATTTACATAGTAGTAGTAGAAGCAGTGGTATTAGTAATTCTAAAATTAACATGAATGCTATTGTTGGTTAAATTCATCTTGCATTGAAAGTCAACAAAGTTTGCTTTAGAAGCATTGGAGATGTATTGAAAGATACCTATAAAGAAATAATTTTATTCTCAAACACAGGATAATGCTAATAATATAGCATGAACAGAATAAACTATCCATATTTTGCAGAAAAATCTGTTGGCAGTCAGCCATGAGACTCGAACTCACATCCATGTGATTACACGTCAAGTGCTGTACCATTAAGCTAAACTGCCCAAAACAAATTTATGTATGATAGTGTCTTATAAAGCTAGATTTATATATCCTAAATTTTGCAGAAGAATTTGCTGTTTTGGCAGTTTTAGCTTAATGGTAAAGCACTTGACGCGTAATCATAGGGATGTGAGTTCAAGTCTCATGGCTGGCTGCCGAAAATTTTTCTGCAAAATATGAATAGTTTATTCTGTTCATGCTATATTATTAGCATTATCCTGTGTTTGAGAATAAAATAATTTCCTTAGCTGTATCTATGAATGTTATTATTATCAGAAAAATAGATAAATATATTAATGCTTGCTATAACAGTTTTCTAATTTATTTCCACATGAAAATTTGCCTTGAATTCTGTTGTTTCTGCTCAACCTGATGAAAAGCAAAATAGTTCTTATAATGTTGATATTCTGTGAGAGAGAAAATTAGATGAGTAAATTGTTTGAAACTATAGATCACTGTAATTTAGATAGTTATCGCCTTCGTGTGTGTGTCTGACTTAGAATCTGGCAAATATGGTAGCGCAAACAACTACAATAGACTTCCCAATGAAATAAGGACCATCACTGATGAAAGTAGTTTTTGTTTTTTGTTTGTAATTTTCTTTTTTTTTTGTCATCACATGACATATATGGAGACATTCTGACCTTGTAGACCAATGCTATAATCAGTTATTCCAACCATGTATATCCCCACCCTCCATTTAGGGCTACAATACCTAATGTGACCTTAGTTTGATTTGAAGACAATGTGGCTGCTATTTCTTTAGCAATCACAATGTTTCAGGTTCAAACCCTGTTCAATCTACTGTGCCCTTGTAAGTAAAATTAGGTCAACACAACTGTGCAGACGGCTGCATTGTTCCTTGGCAGTCTGCTTAAGTCCCTCATTCTATTTAAAGCCACCACTAGGCATTGAACTGTCTTTATCGTGCTCCATTCCAATGCAAGCATTCAAACTGTGTCTCTGGTTGAGGATAAACCTTCAATTACGGGTTCTTCTTCTCTCTCACGATCATCCTATAAGACCAGTGTGGAGGCGCAGTGGCCCAGTGGTTAGGGCAGTGGACTTGCAGTCACAGGATTGCGGTCTCGATTCCCAGACTGGGCAATGTGTGTGTTTATTGAGCGAAAACACCTAAAGCTCTACGAGGCTCCGGCAGGGAGTGGTGGCGAACCCTGCTGTACTCTTCCACCACAACTTTCTCTCACGCTTTCTTCCTGTTTCTGTTGCGCCTGTAATTCATAGGGCCAGCCTTGTCACACTCCGTGTTACGCTGAATCTCCTTGAGAATTACGTTAAGGGTACACGTGTCTGTAGAGTGCTCAGCCACTAGCACGTTAATTTCACGAGCAGGCTGTTCCGTTGATCGGATCAACTGGAACCCTCATCGTCATAACCAGTGGAGTGCCACAATAAGACCAGTGGATGTTGACCTTCTCCTGATAACTCAGCCATTAACAAAATAAACTGTAAACTCTAACTGAAGCATTAAAGAACCTTTATTTTAAAATTAATTCTTTAAATTGTGTGGGCTAAGTCTATCTTGTCTGCTGTGTCTATGCTCACTACCAGCAACCCTTGAATACACATTCAGGAAGACACTAACTAGACAATGGAGAAAACCTAACATGTCCACATTTCCTATTCTTGGTCACTGCATATTAAAGAGGTGAAGGACAGAGAGTCTAATGTTTCAGACTTTATTCTTCATTTGAGAGTGAGGAAAAGAGGTAAAAAACATCATTTGTGCTGGCGGCAAGTAAGAATAATTTTTACTGCTTCCAGCCCAAGTCACAACAGCAGTTTTTTCCTCCTTTCCACATTCTTAGACAAAGAGCGAAATCATTATCAGGTTCTACAGTCTTCATGGTAAATTCTTTGATTAATTGTTGCTGATATAGATCGTCATTACTTAGCAAATTTTAGTCCATCAGATAATCTATATTATAGGATAATCTATAGCATATTAGAGTGTAAAGCATAATCCTCTTGCTGTTATATCTGGAGTGCTTAAAGTGAAGACTGTGTCCAATGATTTGACTGCTGGTTTGATTACAAGACTTAAGTCTTCTTTACTAAAACTAACCATGGACTATACCACCACCACCACTACCACCACCACCACTGCATCAACAACAACAATAGCAGTACTTTACAATGTACACATCTTAGTCAACTTTTTGTGTTTGAAGAATACCACAGACAAATCCAACTAAACCGTCCCCAAAAGCCATCCTAAATTCTTGATCTCTTGTTATCCTTTCACATGGATTTCAAACCATACTGACTGATCTTTCTTCGCTGATCTGATGCCAGAATTCATTGTAATATTCTTACTTCTATTATTCTGCTTTTAAGTTTCATTTTAGCATTTACTTTGATGCTGCTTTTTTCAAATGTCTCCACATCTCCAAATATCTTTTATTTCTGATAGAAGCTATTCTATTCTATTCTTTATCAATGATCTTTTGTTATTTTGACCCTTATTTTGAAATGAATTTTATAATCCTTTAAAACTTCAAAGCTAAAATTTCTCTTCTATATATCTGTATTGATTCTTTCATATTATTAACAAAACTCTTTAGAGACATATTAACGAATCGGAGTGACTTTATCTTATGGTTTCCCATAACAGCAAGCCTAATGAAATTCAATAAACAGAACCTAACAGAAATAATTCATCCACAGACAACAGTATTGTATGTAATACAGGCTGGGATGACATATAATTCGGTCTATAATTATTGAAGATTAAACTAATTTATCAGAAGATATTGTTTTAGAATAACACTAAACGCCAGAAGGTAGAAATCTCTTTAAATGATCTTCACACCTGCAAACTCGTTTACTCCCATCCTTCTCTTCTCTTGTTAACAAACACACATTTATATACACGGAAAGCTGGCGGAAACGTTAGCACACTGGGCAAAATGCCTAGCGGTATTTCATCTGCCGCTACGTCCTGAGTTCAAATTCCGCCGAGGTCGAATTTGCTTTTCATTCTTTCGGGGTCGATTAAATAAGTACCAGTTACGCACTGGGATCGATGTAATCGACTTAATCTGTTTGTCTCTCCTTGTTTGTCCCCTCTGTGTGTAGCCCCTTGTAGGTAGTAAAGAAATAACACATTTATATACGCACATACAAACATGCATACACACAGGCATAAGACTAATTCTCAGACAGACTCAAGGCAGACTTTGAAGAGAGAGGCAAGTCATTGAAGAGGTCGCGAATAATGATGAATAGACTTTAACAAGCAGATGATTGAGTGTTTAACCAACACATTAAACAAATGATTGATTGGTATGTTGGTTAAATATTTGACTAATTGACTAATAATAATAAAAAAACATGATATTGAACCAGTACCTGTGTTGTTATTATTGGTGTAACGACCTTCCCAAGACAAGATTTATTTCAACACGCAAATTTACATGAAGAATCTTGCAAACCAAATACAAAAATGAAGCAGGTCAACTCAACCATTCCATAAATAGCAACCAATAAAAATAGTAAGAGGCGGAATATTTTTCTGTCAATAATCTATAATGACAGGAGGTTGATACATATTACTGACTAAAAGTAATCGTGGCTCAATATGGCCATAGTTCAATGACTGAACCCAAATCCTTTATTTTTGGATCTTTTGAGCTTACATGACCTACATATTTGCATCATCATCATCATCATTATTTTAATGTCCACTTTACCTTGATGGAATTTGCTGAGGCCAATTTTCCATGTCGGATGCCCTTCCTGTTACCAACCATCACCTGTTTCCAAGCAAGGCAATATTTCCTCTTGGTCGGACATATTTCCATGGAAAAAAATGGCACGGCTAGTAAGACAATGTTGTTTACAACTGTCATATGATGTCAAGACAAGGAGAAGCAAACACACACACTTATATTTTCTTTTACTTATTTCAGTCATTTTGACTGTGGCCATGCTGGAGCACTGCCTTTTAGTCAAAGAAATTGTCCCCTGGACTTGTTCTTTGTAAGCTTGATACTTCTTCCTATCAATCTCTTTTGCTGGACTGCTAAGTTACAGGGATGTAAACACACCAACACTGGTTGTCGAGTGATGGTGGGGGAACAAATACAGACACAAATACACAAAAATATGCCCATATATACACGACAGGCTTCCTTCAGTTTCTGTCTACCAAATCCACTCACAAGGATTTGGTCAGCCTGAAGCTATAGTAGAAGACACTTGCCCAAGGTGCCAAGCAGTGGGACTGAACCCTGAACCATGTGGTTGGTAAGCAAGCTCCTTACCACACAACCACAGTACAATCTTAACAGTGGTTTTGAATTTAAGGTTAACTCTTTTGTCACACCAACTATTTTTCTGCTTCATTTAGTTTACCATTATTAATTCTATCTCTGTTGGAATCATTGAAAAGAATATTTGAAAATATAGCTTTTTTTTTCTGTTTAACCATTTTATAGATGTTGCCAACAATGAGAATGTTGATCCTGGTAAACGTCATGCTATCAGTGGGCCAGACTACCTTGAGAAACGTGGCCGGGTAAGGCGGAAATCCAGCAATCTGATTCCAGGTAAAGTGAACAGTCTCTAGTCATGTTGGGTCTTGGAAATTATTTTTATTTTAAACATGTGGTTGGTTTACTGGAGGGAGAGAGAGAGAGAGAGAGAGTGTGTGTGTATACACTACCAAAGGGAGAGAATCACTTTTATGTTCCTTTCTTTCCCCTTATGTTGGGAATCTTTGTATAAAATAATTATTTGTGCCATAGAACAGCCAAATCTCCTTCAATCATAGCCTACCATCTTTAAAAAAAAGCACACTTTGGACAATGTAGTCCATAATATTCAAAAGACGGAATGGTCACAATAAAATGTGAGGCATAGGTTTGCTCCATCATGGCTTTACCTGGGGCGAAGCAACATTTTTTTTTGTTCTGTCCCCCTCCCTCAAGAGCAGAATTTAAAAAGGTCAGCATTGGTTGAATATACCTATGATCAAAAGCTCTCCAGACGTAAGCATTTTGACTATACAGGGTGTGAAAGGTATTTGAGGACATGCCTTTTTTTATGTCATTGCTGCATTTTTAGCTTACTCTGTATAATCATAGTTTCAGAAAATAATAATGGCAGACCCTCAGCTTACTCAAGAAATAATGAGGCATGCTGTTATTGCGGTTATAAAGGCTGAGCATAGCGATTTAGAAATATCTCGAGTTTTAAAAGTTGCCAGATCTTTCATCTACAAAGTTTGTAAGGAGCTGGAGACTGAAGATGGAAACGTATCACCAGTATCAAAGGATAAAAAGCATTCTAAACACTCTGAAATCATCAGAACACCTGAATTTATCCAGCAAGTTCAACAAACAATTGAGTATAATCCCAGAAAGTCCATGAGGTCAATTGCAAAAGATCTCCATGTATCAGCAGGAACAGTCAGAAGGAAATGTTGTCCACGAAGACATCAGATACAAGTCTTATATGATGAGGAAAGGTCAATTTGTTAGAAAAAGCAAAAGAAAATCACTACATTAGATCTAAAAGGCTCTTAAACAAACTGCAAGATCCAGCAGAAGATATGAATAGGTTTTTCTCAAATGAAAAAAACTTGGACTAAGATCAAAAAGTTAACAGAAGAAATGACAGATGGTTATGTGCAGACCCTTCTGAAGTTCCAAGTGTTATGCATACAAAATTTCCTGCAACTGTCATGGTTTTAGGGGTTGTCAGCAAAGAAGGACATGTGATGCCCCCTTACTTCTTTCCACAAGACCTTAGAGTTAACTCTGCCACATACACAGAGGTCCTGGAAATAATTGTTAAGCCCTGGATAGACAGTGTATGCAATGGAAGGCCATATGTGCTTCAGTAAGACTCTGCACTATCACACATGGCTGTAGTAACAGAGGAATGAATGGCTGAAAATTGTCATGGTCACATAACCCCAACATTTGTCCTCCTAATTCCCCAGATCTCAATCCATTGGACTATTACATGTGGAGTATTGTTGAGAGAGAGAGAGAGAGAGAGGTCAATGAACACACTCAGAACACCAAAGATTCTTTGAAAGCTGCTTTAGTCAGAGTAATGTCCAAAATGAACCAGGACCATTGATTCGAGCATGTAGATGATTTAGATCTACAGGCAGTTGTTGAAGCTGAAGGTGGCTTTACTGATGAACATTATAGAAAAGGTTTATTTTTATTCTCCTCTCTGTACGTTGTGAAGTGTGGCTGGAGAAATCAACCAACCGTTTGGCAGAATCATTAGCATGCCAGACAAAATACTTGGTAGTAATTCGTTCCGTCTTTACGTTAATAAGAACCAAATGAGCTCTGGGGTCGATGTAATCAACTTTTTCCCTCCCGAAATTGCTGGCTCTGTGCCAAAATTTTAAACCATTACTATTATAGTAACACACACACCTAAGGTAGTGAACAACAACTACTACTACTACTACTACTTCTACTACTTCTACTACTTCAATAACTGAATCACACGTTAAATATTCTTATTTTGTTTCTTTGGAACATTTAATGGCGTTTGTGTTAGTATCTTTCGTTATTTCGTTGTTATATGAAGGTCAGACAGAGTTTTTTTTTTATGATACAAATATCAAAAGAACTATTTCTATGAAACCTGTTAATTTCGTTGTTAATTTATTGACTATAAAAAGGTTTATGCCACTAGAATCCAGAGTTACAAGGCAAAAAGTCTCAAGAAAACCCCAATAAACTGATTTATACCTTGTTTTATATATTATACCTTGCCTTTTAAAGTTTACTTTAAGATATTGAATAAAACGTGATTCTCTTCCCAAATACCACAGTATATAAAAATTAAGTTGGGTTAATATAATACCTCTGTATAAACAAGATGGATTGTCAATGTGTTTTGTCAGTAAATAAGTGACTTTAAATTTATTATTTATTTAATTATTCTATTATTTGTGGTATTTAAAATAAAATGTGACCTTTTTTCTCCTCGTCAAAATAATGAACTTTTTTTTTGTCTGTTATGTATTTTCGCCGTTCCTATTGTCACTCATTCATTTAATCATTTATGACCAAACAAGAGAGTCTTTAGGCAGCAGCAACAACAGCTAGAAATAGTAGCGAAATCGTTTGAAAAAGAAACAACTTGGGGATGATCACGGCTGGAATTCTTTTAATTTTAAGTTTTGTCTAAGTTCAGGGCTAGACAACCAAAACAACAACAATCCTAAGAAACTTCAGGCGACGCAGATTTTCGATTTTTTACGATGTTTTTCCCTTTTTGTTTTGTTTTCCATTGATTCTTTATTTCTCTGCCCTGCAAGAAATTTGGTCTGAATTCTCACCAATGGCCGTGAAAACAGTTTTAACCCTTTCGTCATTATATTTCTCTTGAAATACAACTGCCTGCTACTTAAATTCATTTTGAAAATAAGCAAACATTCCGAAAGATTTATTAAAATAAACTATTTCATTAATAAGTTGGTGTTTGGAAAATAATTTACAAAGAAAGAAGATGCTTACAGAAACTTTTGGTAGGAAATTTTAATTTTAATATAAGCACTTAAAGAGCAGAAGTTTCATTTAAGTGGTGTTGGTATGAAAGGGGAGTTATTATTAAATAAAATCGTTAGCGCCCTGGACAAAATGCTTAGCGACTTTTCAAGTCGAATGTGCTTTTCATCCTTTTAAGGGTGTCTATAATGAAGTATTGGAATCTTGGGCATCATTTAGTTTCGTTATCTCGATCGCAGTAAGAGCAGTCAAAAGATCCATTCTTCTGTCTGATGATGTGTGATTTAAAGGCAAACATTTAAGTATAAAATGCTTTATATTATTAGAAACCTCTCGAAAGCCGGGAAAAGAGAGCAAAGAAAATAGTCCTTTTGCTATTTAAACTTATTTCATGTGGTCGTTCGATTTTTCAACCGTAAAATATTGCCATAACTCAAAAACGAACACCAATAAAATAAACTTTTGCTTCAAATTAAACAGGGCACATCGATTAGACTTTTCTACAATTGTCCAAGATTAATGCTGGTGAAAATCGGCAAAATAACTGCGATTTATTTCCAGATATTTGTATTTTTAATCGAGGCAAATATAAAATGAAAGTAACAAGCCAAACCAGGGAGTCCCGCTCAACTAGAAATAGCAGCCAAATCTCCCTAAATCAAAAATCTCACTTTCTTAAAATATAAACGATATATTAGCTAACGTAATCTGGGTATATTATTTGTGAAGGAAAAACTGGATTGCCATGGTTGGAATTACCTGTGATCATAACTCTACTTAGTCAGGGACCATTTGAATATTAACACTAACAAAGAGCTTCTTTTATACAGCTGCTTGAACTGCTAGACATAGCAACCAAACCTCAAATAACTTTAAACATCACCTTACAAAAAGAAATGACACAACATTTATCCTAAGATGGTTATCCCAAGCTTTACGCTGACCCGGAAACGAAGACAAAAATGCGCGCAAAGCAACGGGGAAATGACTTTCGGAAAATTTACAAGATCCGAGTTTTTCCTTCATAACTTTTAGGAAAATGTTTTTTTTTTTAATGAAGTTTTAATTAAATACCTTTCAAACGACATAAGTTACGATTATAAAGAAATTTGTGGGGGAAATCTTTTCCGAGGGGGTGGGGGGAGAGGAGTTTCGGAAAATTCACAAGGTCCGATTTTTTCCCCCCCATAACTTTGAGGAAAATGAATATCTTTTGATGAAATTTTATATAAATACCTTTCAAACGATAAACATTACAATTATAAAGAAATTTGTGATGAAAATCTTTTCCGAGGGGGGGGGGGCGTTCGAAGAGAAAGAAATTCATAAATTATATTTGAAAAAAGTTTGAAAAAAACTTAATTTATTTTTTTTATTTTTAGTAATAGTAAAAAGTTTTTAAAAAGATCCCGTGTACCATGGTGAGAGAAACAAATTCATAAATAAGGTGTTGAATATGGTTTCACTATAGAATAAAGTTAAGGGCAATTTAGCTGTTGTTTTTAGCACATCTCACGACCGTCTGATACCTTCCTTATTTGTTTAATGTTTTCTGTTAATTACTACAACTTCTCTCAGTCACCAATAAGCAAATTAACAAACCTAATGGGTGTAGGAAGACCTGTATTGAATGCTTTAAGGTATAAGCCTGGTTGGGGGTAAGAAGAATGTTTTACAGTATAAAAAATGCGCCAACGTACCTTTAACGACTTCAAGAACCGGTATACATTCTTCCGTGTCATCAGGAACATGGCTATAGTCTTGCAGCCTCCAAAAGAAACTTATGAAGTGGCTGGGTTGGCGGAAAGATGACCCGTATGAAAAGTAACCGTGAGACATATTGTTTGAAGTAGCTAGGTCTCATTCCGGGTCGAAGAATATACTTTTTCAGGCTTCCCCATAAATGCTCAGTATTTTGAATGTAAATAGAAAGGAATTTATATAAAATTTCACAAAAAGATATCCATTTTCCTCAAAGTTATGAGGGGAAAAAAAAACGAATCTTGCCAATTTTCCGAAAGTCCTCTCCTCCCACCCCATCGGAAAAGATTTTCCCCACAAATTTTTTTTATAACCGTAATGTATGTCGTTTGAAAGGTATATATTTAAAATTTCATTCAAGAAAAACTAATTTTCTTAAAAGTTATGAAAGAAAAACTCAAACCTTATGAATTTTCCGAAAGTCCCCACCTCCACCCGATACTTCGCGCGCAATTTTGTTTTCATTTTCGTTTCATTACACATTTTTTTACACCCGTTGCTGTAATAATTTTCTTTTTGTTTTCGTTTCCGGATAATATTGTAAACATTAACTGAAATTTTT
>NC_142933.1:7496832-7506832 GCF_046866305.1 Octopus bimaculoides
ATATTACACCCTACCACCTTAAAAACAGAAAAGGGCACATGAGGTAATATAGTCCTGGAGACCCCTAAAAATATAGAATGGTCAAGACTGGATAGCATTTGACCACAGGTCTGCAGAATTAGGGTTGATCTCTGGCTAAACAACAACACTAACTTGATTCTGGTCTTTTTCCTTCTGTATGTGAAGGTCGGTTTATTGTAAATTTTGCTGATTAACCCCTCTAATGCCCACCTACCCAGGACTTCCTCTGGTTTTAGGATATAAACTTTTTGTTTTGAAATGATCGAAATTAAAACCTGCCATCAATATTTTGTGTTCGTTTAAGTTGCAAACATCAGCTTAATAATGAGAAAGTTTTCTTGCTAACTTCCTCGTTATTTTAAAAATAAATTAAAACAAAAACCAATGTATTTTAACTGAAAATATTCACAAAAGGAATTAGAACTCAGCATCCCAAGCTGAAATGCAAGATTTAATTTTAAACATCATCTACATCAGTGAATATATTAACTACTCCATTGTACCTATTAATGTAGAATGTAACATATTATCTGTGAGAAACTATAAACTTCTAAGCTGCCATGTTCTGTCAATCACAGCTGCTTGTGTTGAAGGATAAACAAATGAAAAGTTAAATAATTCACAAACACCATCCATCTGAAGTGAGCAGAGACAGTCTGTGTCAGCAATTAGTTAGACTATAAACAGCAGAATAAATTAGATTATCATGATGTGGTTTTATTTATTCCAGTGAGACTGGCTCGCAGCTGCAACAAGAAAAAGTGTTGAGCTGTTGGTTTTGCAGTTTATAAAGAGACAGTCTAAAGTTTCAAGCAGTAAATATCCTTTATTGGAAAGTTGTTTTCTGATGGTGTCTAATTAATATCATAGTTATATCCAGCAACAGAAAGAGCTCCATTGTTGTTGTTATTGCAGTGGTTCTCAATCAGGGTTTATATGACCCTTGAGGGTCCATATAAGATTTTGCTGTTCAAAATTACATTCAATAAAATGCTTATACATTCTACAATACACAAAATATTTCCACAATTTTTATGCAGTTCCTGATAATATTTAATTATAAAAATATAACAGGGTCTTTCAAACATTGAATGGCTATGAGGGACCACCCACGTAAAATAAGAATCAAAGGGGTCTATAGGTAAAAAATGGTTGAGAGCCCCTGGGTCATCGTTTAGTTTCAGGTTAGTTTCTCATGCTTTACAATCAGAAAACCTTGCAGTTTGATGAAGGTTTTGGCCCAGAATGCTTGTTTTTTTTTTTTATTATTTTCCTCCTCTTTCTTATGACAAACCAGTTTATTCCAGTTTTGAACTCAAAAAGCAATGACTAAACAAGTAATAGCATAATTAAATTAGTATTGCAGTAATTTAGTATTAACATAATTAAGTTAAATTAGTATCAACATAATTTAAACAAGGAGTTATAAGAACAAGTAATAAACAATTTTAATATCACTGTGGGATGTAGTATAATCTCAGATAAGTAAATATAATGAGAGTTGGAAAACCTTAATTAGCTGAGATTATTCAAACAATTATTAAACAAAAACTTCCTCTTTGTGAGGGTGGAGATTAAAATCTAAAAAAATATCTAGTTCGTTTTTAGATTTACACTCATTCCAAAGTAGTAGTAGTTCACTAATTGCATGGATAAAAACAACATAGACTTCAGACATCCTTAAAGGGAGTTTTTGTTTTCTGATTGTGTGGATAATGTCAGCCAATCAGTTTTATAATTCATTATATTACACATGCAAAATTTTACTGTTTCCTTAAGAAGAAATAAAGTTAGTTTCAAATATAGTTTGAACTCATAGTTCTTAAATTTGACAGAAAGAGGGAGGCCAATTCACTGGTGTAAAGGTAACACAGTCACCTTAACAAAGGGATGTGGGTTCACGTCCCATATGGATAGGAAAGCCTTCTTTTTTATGTCGAGGGCTTATATGCCTTGTTAGTAGACTATTTTCCTTAATCATTGCGCAGTGATCGCCATAAGCTTTAAGCTTATATAAAAATACCTTTATTATTATTTACAGGATTTTAAAATATGGCACCATATAACAAAACCATTCACACCGAAAACATCTATTTATATATATATATATATATATTTATATATATATATATATATATATATATATATATATCACTCTACATGTTGTGTATGCGTGTATGTATATTTATATATTATATGTTACATTTTCATAGTTATTTCTTCACATTATTCAGACATCTCTGTGGCCTCTGGTTCTAATTTTTGTTTACCATTTTTGAAACACTCTGTCCCTCTATCTTCTTTGCCTTTGATGTCATCAATATCTCACCAGAGCTGAACTTTTTAGCAATGATGCTCAACAGATTTATTTACTTTTGTTATATATCCAAACACTTTTTCAATTTTTCAGTCGGATCCTGGTTTTCTCCGTTTAGTAAGTAACATCCAGCACCTTGTCATCATCATCATCATCACCATTTCCAATAGTTCTGAAAACAGCTTCAAGTTCTTCCTTCTAAGACACTCTATACTTTTATGTTTCACTTCCTTTATTTTCTAGCATGGGTTAGATGCTTTTATAAATATGAATATTCACATCTAAATCATTGAATTGTATGAGTGTTGGGTGTATGTGACCGTATGTATGTGTGTGTGTGTGTGTGCATGCATGTGTGTGTAGCTGGATTCTGTCTGTGTGTGAGTGGATTCTCTTCTTAATGCTAAAAACACATTCAATCTGGAAGCCAGAAGGAGATTAATATAGTTGCGTGTTTCAAGTAGATGCACAATGCTGGTTTTATTAGTTTGATACTTTAATCATGGATTAAGCTTCTAATACATCAGTAGATGCATAGATGTACTTTTGTATTTGTTTTATCATTTCTTAACCCTTTTGGTACCAGTCTACCTGAGACCAACCCTGGTTCTGTGATACAGACTTTGTTCTTTTAAATGGATCTAAAAACCTTCAATCCAAATTTCTTGTTAATTCGTATTCTAAACACCGACAAACTTATTTTGCTACATCCTTCATTATTTTCAAAATTAATTGAAACCAAGAAGGTGTATTTCATTAGAAATATGGTAACAGAAGGGTTAACATTCATATTTGCAATGGGAGTATTGTCATTGTTGTTGTTGTTTAACCCTAGGCCAATCCTGATCAAGCAGGCCTATGATCAAAGCCATTCCTGTTTATTTCAGCTTATATTATCCCAGTTTGTGCTTCCTCATCTTTTAGACTGTAGGGGTGTTTAGCTGATATTTCTAGGTGGTTATGTGGTCATGTGGTGGCTTCTTTATAGCTAATGAATATATTCAAAGAGTGGGGAAAGAGACAGAGAGTGTCAATGCTGTTCACTGTTAATGTGGAGTTTAAACTGTAACTTATTGGCTGTGTATATATATATATATATATATATATATATATATATATATATATATATCATCATCATCATTTAATGTCCATGTTCCATGGGTGGGACGGTACCACAAAAGCTGGAGAGGCCAAAGCCTGCACCAGACTTCTGTAACTGTTTTGGCAGGATTTTTACAGCTGGATGCCCTTCATAACATCAACCACTCAGCAGAGTGGACTTAGTGCTTTTTACATGGCAGAAGTACAGGCAGGGTCAGTTTTGGCTACAGCTGGATGCCCTTCTGAACACCATCCACTTTACAGCGTGGACTGGGTGCTTTTAAATGTGACCTACACTGACAGGGTCACCAAGTACTTGCAAGACAAAAAGCTTTAAGAGGGGAGGAGGCATTGGAGGAGGTGATGATGAAAAGACAATAGTGAGACAGATACAGGTGTCTTGCTGTAGAGGAAGTACAAGGTTACCTGGCCGGAGAGAGAAAGATCAGGAATGAAGACAGGGACAGGTGTGCTACCACAAAGAAAATACACAGTTGCCCAACCTGAGGGAAGTGCAGGAGAAGGTGAGAGAGGGGGGGACCGCAGGATGGAGATGGTGGCAAAATGCCAGGCATACTCACAAGGAATGGGGATCAGAGTATAAATGGAATGATTGAAAATCTACATTCCACTTATGGATCCTACCACATAGAAGAATAGAGCACTTTTCCATAAGACTCTGAGCAAATCAATCTTGCACCTTCCTAAAAATTTGCAGTATTTCAGTTGTGCACCTTGTATCTCTCTGTCTCTCTGTCTCTCTCTCTTCATGTATCTGTGTGTGTGAAGAGTGAAAAGGATAAAACTTTGAGTTAATAAAGTGAAGCCTCAGCTTCACTTTATTCAAATAAATATATACCTTTTATATATTTTTACATATGAGTGCATATGTGTAGTGTGTGTGTATTTGTTTTTGTTTTTTAGTAATATGACAGTAAGTGATCTCGTATATGTGATGTGTGGTGGTAAACCAAATATGTAAATAGATTCTGTTTCATTTCTGTTTCACTTCATTAACACGAAACATCATCGAAAGGCTGTGAGCATCTTTCTTAGCTTTGTCACTCCCTTCCTTTAAAGGGCATTACTTACATCAGAAAGCACCGTTGTATGGTTATAATACTTCTATATACTTCTATGCATTGCTAGCAATGTAATATTGGGGCAGGGGTTTATGATACAAATTGTGTTTTGGTGAGTATTTATGTGTGGGATTATGGTTTTGTTTATATTGGGGTTTGTTTCTGTTTTGTGCTAAGTAGTAAGATATTTGTGTGTGTGTGTGTGTGTGTGTGTGCAGGTACATGCATTTACATGATCACGTAAAAGAATGAAGAGAGATGTGAATTCTTGTAAGCTGCATCACACAAAGCTTGTCTATGAGAGCAGTAACCTTGAATATAAACTGATTGAGGGGAGTCTTTTATCTGTTTCAGTTCTATCTCTGTGGGGAAAGGGGCTTGGTTAAATGCCCCTAAGTCATGTGAAAGGATTAGTGAGGGAAGAAGGCAACTAGCCATAAGAAAAAAAAAAGACAAACATGATTTGTACAAAACCAAAGATTGGTAACTTTGTGTTGCTATGTTTGTCAGAGGATGAGGAACTGAAAGACGGCAAAATGGTGTGGGACCTAGAGATTTATCAACACATACCTGCATGGCAAATGAAAATGATGATGATGATGTGTGTGTGTGTATACATGTGCATTTTTCATAGCATGCATTGAATGCACTCTTATAGCATGCATTGTAATGTATCTATGACTTTGTATAATTGCATTTGTCATATAGCATGTTGAAAATATTTTTTTTCTTAAATGGATAAAAGTTTCTTTAAAACCATTAAATTCTACTGAGAATTTAAGATTTAAAAAATGGCTGTGTAAGTATTGTATTGCTTCTAACATTTTTATTATCTTATAGGAATGATAATGGCTCTATTGAGAAATTGTTCATTACAGACGTGAGCAATATATTATGTCTGGATGCTAGAAATATTTTAGTGTTATAAAGACTTGCATACAGAGAGTTTTGTTGCTATTCGCTTATATTAGCTTATCTATTGAAAGCAGGACATTCTAAATTTATACTTTGACAGACTTGTATCAAATATTATAAAAAAGAAAACCCTGATATCCAATCACTTGTAGATATTCCCAGAAACTGTTGGCACGCAACTGATGCTATATCAGTTTTTATGACTTGTTTCTCCTGTATTAAAATAAACCTCATTCATTGTAACTGCTCACTGAGTTGTGGATATACTACATGTTTGATACAATTAAACTATGCCTTCTACATATATATATATACATGTATGTGTGTGTGTTTGTGTGTGTGCAAACATGCGTCCATACATACTGTGTGATAAAACAAGCTGTATAGGAAGGAATTCCTTTGACAACATCCAGATATACAGAGACAAAATAACCAAAATTCCCAGTGAAACAACCCAATAAAACTTAGTTTGACTTCCAAGCAATATTATTTGTGGAAAAGCGTTTTATGTGACATGTGAACTATGATAAAAATTGATTTTAATTTCATTTTGAAATTTAACTCAATAAAGAATGACAATTGTTTAAAATCTTAGCAAGAAAATTATGAAGAATAAAAATTTTTAATTTTTGCACACTGCTGAAGAACTTTCTTTTTCTCCACCTGGAGTTGAGGGTTCAAACCTCATCCTTGCCAACTTTATTCATTTTCCTCTCTTCTATACAGGCAAAACCTCTACACTGCTCATACATCTGGCAATGACCTTCCTCAACTCTTTCTTATCTTCCTCTATGATCCCTGCAGTTCTTATTCAATCTTACAAACATAAAACAACACATTTTCCTCTTCGTTAAAATCCAGGAACCAGAAATTAAGGTTCTAAAAAGGAATTTACAATATAACTGAGTCACAGACTCAATTTTCCATGAATCCACTGTTTCACTACTTCACCTGTTCACTGGATATATAATGAGTACATAAATATATACAACCATATCCATATGAATTGAGTCATGCTATGAAATCAAGCCCAGCGGGGTTCTTTTGTTACTCTACTTGTTTTAGTCATTTGACTGTGGCCATGCTGGAGCACCACCTTTTAGTCAAGCTAATCGACCCCAGGACTTATTCTTTGTAAGCCTAGTACTTATTCTGTCGGTCTCTTTAGCCGAACCGCTAAGTTACGGGGACATAAACACACCAGCATTGGTTGTCAAGTGATGTTCGGGGGACAAACACAGACACACAAACATATACACACACATACATACATATATATATATATATATATATATATATATATATATATATATATATATATATATATATATATATATATATATATATATATATACATATATAGGACTGGCTTCTTTCAGTTTCCGTCTACCAAATCCACTCACAAGGCTTTGGTTGGCCCGAGGCTATAGAAGAAGACACTTGCCCAAGATGCCATGCAGTGGAACTGAACCCGGAACCATGTGGTTGGTAAACAAGCTACTTACCACACAGCCAGTTGATCCTAGATGAAGACTAGACAGTTTCATTGTTACTTAACTCATCAGGGTTCATTCATATTTCCCTCCCAATGTGCTGAGATGAAGTAGCAAAAGGCTACTTATTACACAAAATTGTGTTGCTATAATTTATGTAGTGGATTCTCTGGAATCTCAAATGTATAATGGTCCTACAATCAAACTGTCAGGAAACCCACACAAATTGTTTTTCAGTGGTAAAGGCTTTCCACACTTTCTGGAAACGCTGATAGCTTGCCACAAACTCATTAAACAACTTCAAGCTTTTCTGTTCTCCATCTCCTGGGTTAATTGCCTTCATTATGGTTCAGAGTCCAAACCACCCACCCACCTCTGGTACTTGGGTCCCAAATCAGAAATTTCTAAACCCTCGTATATACATATATAGATGTCATACAAGGAAACAAAAGCATAAACACAGAGTTTGAACTGATTGGAAACAAGCCTTAAATGTATGCCTTTAATCTTTCTGGTTGTTAATATTATTGCTTACACTGACAACTACAGCTTATAGAATTCTAAATTCCTCATACTTCAGTAACCATTTCATCTTCTGCTGCATCTCTGACCATTCTTCCTTTCTCTTAACATGTCTTGTTATGTCTTGGCAACTATTTTTAATATTTAAATATTTCAATTTATTAGCCTTGTTCAACATTAGTCGTGATGTAAACTCGCATTGTTAATTGGCTGTGATATTTCTCATGCTTTTCTTTTTATCGGTTTATATTCACCGACAGAAAATAAGTCTCATCGTATATAGATATCATTAATCCAACCATCTTGTTTGCTGTGAGAAACCTGTGTGTGTCATCCTTTATAAACTTGGTTATTGTCTGACAATATTTTGTTATTGCTGCTTCCATATGAAAGTCATTGAATGATTCTTAATTTCTTTGAATATGACAGTTATGTGTGCTTTACCCTGTGTATATGCCTGATATCTGTATTTGTATGACTGTATGCATGTCCCTTTGCTACCATGTATGATATATATATATTTATAGCATAAAAGGGGATTGTAGGGACACCATTTTAAGGCTTCATCTGCATGAGTAAATTTGAAGTAAGTAAAATTGGTGGAGCCCTTCATTGTGCATTTTGTGGACGATGCCGTTGTTGGTTGTATATGTCCATCAGGCTAATCATCACTGGTTCAGTACATTTCTAATGATGAAATTGACAATGCAGGCAGATTAAATACCACAAGGTATTTGTGTAGAAATGGTTTGTTGAATTTCTCATTGATATATGAATGAAATAATATTATTATTTTAATAGCTTGGTAGAGTTGACTATTGAGGAGTTAAAACTGTTGACATTTGCTTTGAAATGCAGGTCTTTTGTCAGTTGTATATAACAAACTGTGATATCCATCAACTAGACTAGCTTTAGTTAGGAATGGCTTCATGTTGTCTTCAAACTAAGACTGCAGCAAATTGTAATTCATGGTTGTAATTCATGCTCCTTTTCAGTGTAAGAACACCTGAAATTATAATTACATAAAAGTTTTGTAATTCATTGCTGTTTAAAAAAATTGTGTGTTAAAACATGTGGAGACGAAGAGAGAGATTACTGTCTGTCTGTTGTTTCGGATCAACTTAAGAGTACTTGATCTAGTGAGGTATACATATATATATACTCTTTACTCTTTACGTTTCCGTTTACCAAATCCACTCACAAGGCTTTGGTCGGCCTGAGGCTATAGTAGAAGACACTTACCCAAGGTGCCATGCAGTGGGACTGAACCCGGAACCATGTGGTTGGTAAGCAAGCTACTTACCACACAGCCACCCCTGTGCCTATATATATATATATATATATATATATATATATATATATATATATATATATATATATATATATATATATATATATATATATATATATATATATATATATATATATATATATATATATATATATATATTTATTTATTTTTCAAATTGAGAAAAGAAAATAGATATACCAGCATTTTGAGTTATAGCAAGTGTTCAAAGTGACACTGACTACACAGACCAATGGAACTGCAAATTTCAGTTGGTGTTCGGGTGCAGTCCTTCAAATGGTCACTTTCATGTTATTGATTGTTGCCAATTTTACTTGATAAATCTTATCTCTTCAGTTTCTCTATCAAAAACTATCCACTGGCCTGAAGTCTGATGAACAGGCAAATACTCAATGCTATCTCTTTGCTTAATCCATCTGTTTGACATATTTTCCTCAAGATAAGCTTTCCAATTACAATAGTAATGGAAAATTGCTCCATCTGGCTGGAAATAAAATAGCTTTTCATCCATAAATGCCTCTTGAATGTGTGACATGACAGATAGATTCTTCTAGCAAATAGAAATAAAGGGTACCAGTCACTGAACTATCAAAAAGGAATTGTCCATCTTGATATTGATGGTAAATTTCCAACAGTCTTTATTCTCAAGGGTCTTGTAAATATCCCAAATCTTCTGGAATAGTGTTTGTAGATGTCTCGGACATTTCCTGATTCTTCAAACATACCTCTAAAACAAGTAATAGTTGCTGGAACTGGTAAATTAGTGGGAAATTCCTTTCTAAAATGTCTTTCCACTTCAACTACCATTTTACTTTCCCAGCAGCATTTTGAAATAAATTTTCTAAATTTGATCTCATTTTAGCCAGAATCATTAGATTGTTGGAAAAACTGCCTTGCAATAATTCTTGTGGCTTTTTACATTCTGAGTTCAAATCCTGCTGTGGTAGACTTTGACCTTCCTCCCTGCAGGGTTGATAAAAAGAAGTAGCCATCAAATACTGAGGTTGATTTAATCACTGAACTCCCTCCCACTGAAATTATTTGCCTTCTGCCTAAATCAGAAATAATTATTTGTAAGCTACTTTCAACTGAACGAAAGGAAATACTTTTGGAGTGACAGTCTGCAAAACTGTGTATATATTTTGGGGGATATTTTGTGTGTGTGTGTGTGTGTGTGTGCACATGTGCATGTATGTGTGTACACTCACCACACACACACACAGAAGCAAATATTCCCAAG
>NC_142933.1:7511832-7604332 GCF_046866305.1 Octopus bimaculoides
TGAAAATCCTTATTTTTGACAAACCCTTTTGTGTTCTGCTTCTTATGATTTTGCAGTGGAAACATAACTTAAAGAATTTAACGAGTAGCATTACCATCATAGACTCATTGTTTTATCATTTTTTTTTATTGACATTTGTTGCAAATAATTAAAAGTTAATTATTTTTTAAAATTTCTTTCCTTTTAGACTGGTACACTGATCAACCGCAGAAGGGGCCAGACAAATGTTACACCAACTGTGGATCCTGATTCTGTTTTTGATGACAAATATGACAGTAATAATTCTCTTCCAAGAAAGGACAGTGACACGTACAAGCGTGCAATGAGTTTTCGAATTGCTAACATAGAAAATCCCATTAATATCCCTGATCCACCAAAAGGCGAACTTGCAAAAAATACTGAACTGCTCAGCAGTGTACAAAGTACACCAGCTCGGCTGCACAGCCAGTCAAGTGTTACATCTGAACAACCATCTGAAGATGGCGAAACAGAGTTGAATACCAAATATTCCAGCATGCCCTCACTGTCTGAGAGAAGGCATAGACTATTACATGGCTCAGACGCATCTTCTGTTCAGTCACTTGTACAAACTTGTCAACAAACTCAGGGTAAATGTGATAAAGGTCCATCAACCTCTACTAAAGCTGCTATAAATCAAGGAAAACCAATTAAGAAATCTTTCAAGAATGTTCTTCCTCTTTTACGCCAAGCTAAGAAGTCTGGACTTTTGCCTAATATTCCATTCAAACAAGTGCAAGAAACTGGAGGTAAAACTCGTCGCTCTTCAGATCCTCCCAAATCACAAGCAGATCCTTGGATCAAAAACGCAATACAGCCCAGCTGCAGTCAAATTGAGGTTTCTACTTATTCCAATCGAAGATCTCAACTAGAAAGCCCAAATTATAAGAATCTATCTCGAGAGAGCTTGGATTGGCTTGTTTACTTAAACCGAAGTTCTCTACCCCCAAATAAATATCTCCCGTCTGTTTTGAAAGGCCAAAATGGCAGCCAGTCATCTTATCAAGACATGCCCCGCTATGCTACATTTCCAAGAGGTATGTCTTCCCCAGCAGAAATGTCCAAATCCTACTCCCAGCAATCTGTTGAAGACAATGATTTATCTTTCATGACTGGGTCAGTGTCGGCCCCATTGATTAGGCGTATGTCTTACCAACATGACCTCATTCCTCCAACATCACCTGAACAAATAGCTGAAAGTGAACGGATGTTAAAGGAAATGGAAGATTACATGAGAAAGGAAAATAATGACAATAAAATGGCCAAGTTTCCTATGCAAGCATTGTCCTCAGCAGCAGACAATTCTGATAAAGATGACGTTCCACAGCAGACACTTAGCAGACAAGCATCACAGACATCAATCCTCTCTGATTCTTCACACAGTAGCTATGAAAGTAATCTGGGATCCAATGAAAGTCTTGTGTCAAGAATCCAAAGTTTCCCTGCTCGTGTTGCAAGCTGGAAGGCTGCCATGGCAAAAACTTCACCCTCTGTCTCCACATCCTCATCATTCCCCACTAAGAAACTTGTTTCATCAATATCTCTACCCTCCTCCCCACTTCCACAAGATGATAATGTATCATTTTCTCATTATTTTGATTCTGACAAGAATTATTCTTCTTCTCCTCCACCATATCTAGAAACTAGAATTAGTTGCTCATCACCAACAGATGGCTCTGTCTCTAGAAACAGCGCATCACCTCTCACATTTTATCCGCCTTCCCCTCGGATAAGCAATGCCTCAGCATCTCTTCGTTCTTCTCCTGTTTTCGATTCTAGTTCTACATCTTCACCTTCAGAGAAAGCAGCTGAATCTGCCATTAATTATCCCCGTAGAAGTCTAACTCATTTAGCCCCCTCATATACGTGGTCAGGAGCTTATAACAGACACATGTTTGCTGAGCCGTATCGTTCACCAATCAAAAAGCACTGTGTCACTAATTCCCCTCCCCCACGGCGTAAAATGGGCAGTGCCTTAGTTCTTCCAATATTCTCATCGCCTACAATCCGTCGTTCCCCTTCACCTCAGCCATCAAATTCTGGTAGTATTGAACCATTAATAGAAGTTCCTTCTCCCCAAAACCATGAAGAATTTGATGAATCCGTTGAAGATTCTCTCTCCTCAACCACAGAAACAGAAACTCCTACAATTTCCCAAACAACTGTCATTGCCGAAGAGAACGAACCTTTGTCTGCAGATAGCTGTGACTCACCCACAGAAAACTCAGTAGAGGAGTATCCAGTAACATCACCCATTAGTAACCCACCAAATGAAACTTTAGAGGAGAAAGTTGATCTTTCTGCAAATGATCAATTCTCATCAGAACCTAATACACCTTTACCTCCTGCAATTCTTCAAGACAGCAATGCTCCTATTAAAGATGATGTTAATTGGTTTTCTTGCGAAACATCTGATCAGCACAAATTGTTTTCTCCTGGCAGTTCTCTGCCCTGTCTTAATAATCATTCTTCTGATAGTTTCCATTTGTCAGTTCCAGCTTGTAAAAGTAATTCCAGTAGTTTGAGCAGATTAAATGAAGTAGATTTAAAGCGGTTTAATTCTTTGCAAAATTGTTCGGCAATGAATTTTGATAGGCGAGTCAAACATCATAACTTAAAACTTGAACGCAATTTGAGTTTAGCTTCCTTACTCGATAGTCAGCATGGCATCAAGAATCAGAGAAACCAAAGAAAGAAATATGAACGTTGGAATTCACTCAATGCTCTTCCTAACCCAACATCGTTGAATACACCAGACATTTCATTGTGGCAACAACAAGAGCAAGATGATATTTTTAAGAAGTCTTCTGGATCTCATGGAAACCTCAATGATGTGTCTGGTAAAGAACTAAAGAGAGATCTGTGTCTGACGCCATCGGACTCAGCTCTTTCAATGCAAAGTGAAAATCTTGGGCAAGTTTCAAAGAACCAAGATCATTTCTCCATCATCCGACACAGTACTTCTGAGTGTTCTTCTCTTTCTTTAGACACTCTTGATTCCACTGACATGTGTAGGGACTCTGCAATTTATTGTGATATTGAACTGGAAGCAAGCCCTGTCCTGGAGTGTCCATTACCACCAAAATCTTCCATTAAAGAGTATGTTCAGTATTTAGAAGAAAAAAACAAAGCCGACAGTTCCCCTAAAGTGAAAGGAATGAAAAAAAGAGCACCAAGCCAGATGATTCGGCAGCGTCTGCACAGTCTGCAAGAGAATTCCAAGTACAAGACTTCTCGAGCCAAAAAAGAACCAGAAGAATGTAAGGAACTCTCAAAAGTAAGTGTATCTGTGAAAGAGAACAAGCTTTTGCTAAGTTCTAAAAAACCGACTTGTGTAAAGGATGATAGTTGCAAAGAACTTTATAAAATTTGTTCCCGTTTACCAATGGATTCCGACATGGGCCGAGGTGCACATTCGTTAGGTAGCCTTGATCAACTGAAATGTAATTCCAATTACCAAGTAAATTCAAGAGGGTGGGTCAAAAAGCTAGTAATCAAATTCCAAGCTGACCAATAATAGAGTCCAGATGTGATAAACCTAAATAAGTCTTTTGTTTTTTTTTTAAACCCTCTCTCCCCCCTTTCCCAATAACGGAGCACTTCTGGGTGCTGAGCTTGTATGTTAAACCTGTTCTGTTGAATTTAGATGTACTTTATAAAAAAAATAAAGATGGAAACTTGTTTTTTTTTTTTTAATCTGTGAACCAGTCTATGTCTTTGGTTGAAAATATAATGCTTCTTTGTTACAACTGATGTTGCCACAAAATTAAATTGTTTTAAACTTGTTATCTAAAATAGTTGTTGTAACCATATTCCAGCAACATTATTTGTAGAAGACCTTGTAAAGATCCCAGCTTGCTGGTTTGGGTATTCAAAAGCTAAGAATTAAGCTGAAATTATCTTCCAATAGAGTAGAACCTATTAATTACTAATTGTTGCATCTTATAGTTGGAACTAGGATTTATTTAATATAAAAAGTTTTAATTTTTGTCTATTAAGAAGGAAACAATAATATCAACTGATTGGTTCATAGTGTTAAAACCTAAATACACCCACTCACCCTTACACTCTGGAGATAAATTCTGGATGTGCGTTATGGTTGAGGTCCCAGGTTGGCCATGATTGAGCAGGGCAAAAGCAGTTTAGCCTCAACAGCAGAATCTTTATTTCAGGTGTTGTATGTTAAATATTACATTATCCAGTGTAGTATTAAGGTGAAATTTAACGAAATTTGACTGCTATTTCTAGCAGCTTGATTGACTATGCACAGGTGCTGTTGTTGATTTTGTGTGCTCAGAATTATAAGAAGGAAGTGTAACTAAATATTCAAACCTTTTCCATTGGTTGTATTTCTAAATATTGACTAACACACACTTATGTTTCATTTATTGCCAATAGTTTTTAATTTGAAGAATTTACCTTTTTTTTTTTTTTTTTGCAATTTAATTTATTAGATGCTTTTGTGTTTCCAATATTTTATCAGATTTTTTAGTTAAGATTTCATAAACATCAGCACAAAATATCTGGTGGCATGCTACACCTTTGTTAGGACTTTCATATATCATTTAATAACAGTTTCATTTGCTCCACAAAGTCTTGTGGGTGTGTGGTACAGGTCTATCTCATCAGATGCTAGGTGAAGAGTTGTCTCCTACAACCTAATGAAATGGACTGGCCTACACTCCTATGAAACTTTAAGTCATGTGGAGTCGAATCAAACTATTATTAAATAATATGTTGTTGTTGGCACTCCGTCACTTACGACGTCGAGGGTTCCAGTCGATCCGATCAACGGAACAGCCTGCTCGTGAAATTAACGTGCAAGTGGCTGAGCACTCCACAGACACGTGTACCCTTAACGTAGTTCTCGGGGATATTCGGCATGACACAGTGTGACAAGGCTGACCCTTTGAATTACAGGCACAACAGAAACAGGAAGTAAGAGTGAGAGA
The DNA here is from genome assembly GCF_046866305.1 of Octopus bimaculoides. NCBI lineage: Eukaryota > Metazoa > Mollusca > Cephalopoda > Octopoda > Octopodidae > Octopus > Octopus bimaculoides. The sequence goes on from NC_142933.1 coordinate 7,516,803, forward strand.
AAGTTGTAGTGAAAGAGTACAGCAGGGTTCGCCACCATCCCCTGCCAGAGCCTTGTGGAGCTTTATGTGTTTTCGCTCAATAAACACTCACAACACCCGGTCTGGGAATCGAAACCACGATCCTATGACCGCGAGTCCGCTGCCCTAACCACTGGGCCATTGCACCATTAAATAATATATATGACTATATATATACATGAAGGCACATGGCCCAGTGGTTAGGGTATTGCACTCATGATGGCTAGATTGTGGGTTCAGTTTCTTTTGACGTTGCTCCAGTTCATTCATCTGTTGTTGGGTAACGCTGCAATGGACCAACCAGCAGGGTACCATCAGCTAAAAGCTAAAACAATGCCACATGCATTGTTACTAGCAATGTATGATAACATCAGATAGTCTTGTCAGTCATGTAATACATATGTATATTGTGTACATGCATGGATAGACTCAGGCATGACTGAGCGCTTAAGAAATTCATTCCACAATCAATAACTGGATCCAATCTTACCATACAGCATCTTTAGCAAGTTTGTTTTACCAAACCCTCTGGTTGATCTAAGTCTTGTGAGTTGGGGTTGAGGAAACCTGCAGAAGCTCATTGAATGGGTGGATTGTGTATGTGATTTAAAGAACCAGCAGCTTGATCATAGATTCATTCATGTTGAGAATCTACTGAAGGTTCAAAGATTTGTGTCTGAGGAGTACTCAGCAATTTTGACTATAACAACTGAAACACTTAGCATTGAAATCAACTGCAATTCACACACACACACACACACACACACATATATATAATATCTAATATATACACGCACGCACATACATACTCAGAATTGTTTCTTTGTACATTTTGTACATCTGTGTGTGAGTGTCTGGAAGGGACACTGTATTTCGTTATGCAACCACGATATACTACTAAGTATGTTGAAGACTTATAAGTCAATAGTGTGCCCCACCTGTGTTAGCAGTGCAATTAAATCTCTTTTTATAAATTTATCTCTCCTGATTTTCTATAGAAATTAGAGCCAGCATGAAAGTCACAATGTTTCATTTATGTAAACAATGCAATTGAAGATAAACATCATAACTTCCAGTGCTGGTTCCAATTTCTATAGAAAACCTATAAAAATAACTTTAAAAATGTGATATATATATATGTATATATAACATACAAAAATAAGAGGAATGACCAGCAAAAATGGACTCCTATATGCTAGAAATAGATGCCGAATCATCTAACCACGAAGAATATGTTCTCAGTAAAATTTCAGCCAGACAACAGACTGTAAAAGGGTAAGACAAATGAAAAAATATTAAATAAAAAAATCGTTTTTTTATTTAATATTTTTTCATTTGTCTTGCCCTTTTACAGTCTGTTGTGTCGCTAATTTTTTATTGAGAACATACTTTTTCCGTGGTTAGATGATTCGGCATCTATTTCTAGCATATAGGAGTCCACTTTTGCTGGTCATTCCTCTTATTTTTGTATGTAATATAATTTTAATCTTCGGATTTTTTTAATATGCTAGACCACTGGTTTTAATTGATTAATATCAATTTCTACCCTTATTATTAAATTTTATATATATATGTGTGTGTGTGTATTTATGTATATATGCATATGTATATATATATGTAAATATATATAATATATATGGTGTAAGATAAGTTTGAGTTGGGTAAACGTCTCAGTGTATTCCTTAAACAGCACTCAATACAAACTCCGGTCTCTCAACACTTTAAAATTGGTATTTAAACAAGTCCACTGGTGCAGGAACTCCAAGTACTTAGCACTGATGTAATTAGTGTGTAAATATTGTGTAGAGTAATATGGGAAACAAAGAAGAAGATGAAGATAATAATATAGCATTGGTTTAGTGGTTACGACTGTTGCAATACCATTCCACTTCTAATCACATATAAATGATTATATGTGATTAGTTACACAAAACCTGTATAAATTTATCCTTAGTTGAATAATGTGAAGTGGCACCTTGTCATACACCTACGCTGAAATTTTGCTGTTGTACAGGATATCATACATAATCATTTCTACGTAATGTGATTTGAAGTGAAATGCTACCGAAACAATTGTAACAGATATCGAACTTATGCCATATTGATATTTTCTTTCTTGTCATATATATATATATATATATATATATATATATATATATAAAAGTTTGTGTGTGTGTATAAAATACAAGGTATAAATAATGGTCATTGTATATTCCTTTGTTACAGTAAAATTCGACTTACAGTTGTTTCTGATAATCATTATAGGTTTATCCAATGATTGGTTTACTCAATCGGTCCATTGATCAGTTGAGAAAAAATGAATGACCTTAAAGAACTAATACTATCTCCACCAGAGTCAGAATATATATATGTGTATATATGTAAGTAAAAAAAATGAACTCTATATAATTTTAGCAAATGGTTACTTGATATGTATACTACACCTTCTGTTAAACGATGATATAATTATGAAAATATTTTCTTCAAAATGTCTTTATTGTGCTGCTGTATATCAATTGTTGGGGGGGGGGGGGGGGGTTTATGAATTAAACTCTTCGACTTAATTCTCCTGAAATTAACAATTATTTCTGAAGTAGCTGAGAAATCTCGTTTTTTAAAGACCCCACCACCACCACCATCACACTGTCTCTCTCTCTAGCTGTTACACTTGTTATTTTTTCCTCTTTTCACAAGTAGTTACTTAAAGAAGTATCACCATGCCATCTTGTATCAACCAGTTTTGACACTTGCCTCTTAGTGACTCACTCCAGTTTGTGATGAATACGGATCACTGTATGTGTAGGTACAAACAACAGCTGCGGCTGTACGCATCGTGGTTGATGCCTTGTTTTGATAGTTTGTAATCCTGAGTTCAATCTTATATCCCTGGATCACAACTGAATTGATTTAAACTCTAGCTTCCATTTCTGTTAATTCCACTTAAATTTTTTTTTTTTTTTTTGAAAATAGACAAAAGATGAATCCGTATTATTTGTGAATGGATAAAATGACAGAATGACATTCTCTACTTAAACAATATTTTAGAATGTTAAAATACCGTCTTAATCTTCTTCAGCTTTCCTAAACCTCTCTACTATGTCTTCTCTTGATACCAAATGATTCCTCTCCTTTTCGGTTGATGTCTTACCAAGCAATCTATATATTTTCAGTGTCATTGATGATGATGTTGTTTAGCGCCAGTTTAACCCTGATTAAGCAGACCCATGATCAAAGGTACTCAAGATGTGACCGTTCTGTCTTTTTCTAATATATGTAGAACTATATTCTTCTGTTTCTATAACTCTTTCTGTTACCATATTTCTGTTGAAACTAATGAAGAATTAAAAATAATTTTGTCTTAAGTAAACTGGAGTTTTGGATTTTAAACTTACAAACTTTGGATGAAAGATTTTAATTTAAATAATTTAAAAAAGAGTATATATCTTAGAACTAGGAACTGTCTCAGGAAAGTTGATAATGAAAGCTTTTAGATGGTAGGGTCTGATTTGGTTGCTGTTTCTAGCAAGTTGATTGGCCACATAGACGCTCTGTCTATGACTCGTTTTCAGTGAAGTGTTGTATAAAATTCAAGAAATTCAATTGACTCAATGTCTACGAGTTTCAGTCAATGAAATTAAAATAATATACAGGAACATTTGAAACCTTTACACACAAACCTCCTATTGTTGGTTACAAAAAAACCAAAAAAACTAATATATTATGTTTGGGTGTAGAAATAGCGAAAAAAGAAAAGAAAATGGATATTTGTAGTAATTAGTGAAGTCGTTAAGCTGCTCATTCTTACTCCATCACTTTCTGTGAATAACCCTGCTTCTGTAGAAGTCATTCAGGTGACAAAAATGGGAAAGAATCCGGATAAGAAATAATGGTGTGGATCATCATCTTCAAACAAAGAAATATGTATTCATTTTGCTGGTTTCAGTCATTGGATTGCAGCCATGCTTCAGTAACCACCTTCAAGCACTTTTATAGTTGACAACAGCGACACTAGTAGTTGGAATGTTTTAGTGATGTTGCAAGATAAACTGCAACCAAAGCGTCAAGGGAGGCGACTGAGATGCAGTGGGGGGGGGGGGGGGGCACACACCAGAAGTCATTTGCATTTGGTAGGGTTTTGTTTGCCATCTGGCACTCTGTCTGATTATATATGAAAAAATAGGTGTAGGTATGGCTGTGTAGTTCAGAAGTTTACTTCCCAACCATGTGTTTTGAGCTCACTTTCACTGCAGAGGCAAGTGTCTTCCTCTTTTGCTTTGGGCTGACCAAAGCCTTGTGAGTGAATTTGACAAATGGAAACTGAAAAAAGCCCACCATATATGTGTGTTTGTGTGTATCCTTGTCTTGACATCACAGGATGGTTGTAAATGAGCATCACCATTATAAAAGTGGTGTTGTTTGCTTCCAGTCTTCCATGGAAAATATGTCCAGCCATGAGATGCAAGCACAGAAAAGTGGATGTAAAATCATGGTGTATGTACACTTGCTGGTTTTAGTCATTCAACTGTGACATTAAATGAAGCACCACCTTCAAAGGTTTTAGTCAAATCAGTCCTTGAACTTATTTCCTTGTTTTTCTAACATGCATTCATGACAATAATGTGGTCTGATGGTTGAGGTGTTATGCTCACTCACAATCACAAGATAGTAGTTTTGATTCTCAGACCAGGCAGTTGTATTCTTGAGCAAAAAACGCTTCCTCTCACTATATTCTACATCTGGTGTGTGGCACACCTGTGCACCTGTCTTGTAGAGGCAATGCTGACCGAATGGAGGGAGTGAGCTAAGGTACAGCACAAGCATTTGAACACTGTAAGCAAAACGCTTGTAGGTTGTTCAGCAAGATGTTGCTGAGCCCTCATCCATCGTCTCTAACAGAAGAGTCCACAATATACACAACGAAAATATTTTTGCAGTATCAGCCACCAGAGTATCCTATATCGGACATTAACCAGCTAATCCTTGTTAATCTAAACCTTGATTTTCTTAGCCTTTTCGAACATTTTCCCGATATGTTTAGATTGCAGGAAGATACTCTGATGCACATTCAGTTTGAATTCTTTCAGTTTCTAGAAACCAGAAACCAGCTTTGTTGTTTAGGATGGGGAAAAAATAATACAATGATAGAGATTCTTCTTTGATGTCTGCTGTGACATTTGGTAAATGTCTTTAAATTTTAGTTTAGAATACAAAACGGCTGGAGAGAGAGCAACAGCCAACAGCAACTTTAATCTTAGTCTTTCTTTAAGTAACATCTTTGTTTGTAAGTGATGAGAAAATTACGAATGAACTAACGAGGGACTATGTTTTCTGGAAGCTTGACCACAAGAAATAGGAGTCAAATTGCCCTCATGGAAGGACACAGATAATGTAGTTGAATAGACTCACTATGTCTGAATAAAAGATGACATGGCCTCACCTGGAATGTCCTTTGATCATAAGTCTGTTCTATCAGGATTGACCTGAAGCTAAACATCAATAAGGAGGTTGTTATGTGGTTGCTCAAATTGCTAGAAATAGCAACCTAATCTTACCATCTTATAAAAGGGAAGGAAGATACATTAGATAATGAAGTCCTTTTATGCACAATGTCTGTATATGTCAGAATGTTCATAGTTAGAACATCCCTTTGATAATAGGGATAATCTTCATCACCACCACCACCATCACAGCAGCATTCATTCCTAAAGCAATATTAGTGGATGTCAAAGAGAACTGATTTGAATCAAGAGGTTATATATTTAAGAGATGAGGAATTATTTACATTATTTACATTTGATGGATATTTGTCCTCCTCTTGTTTGTTGTTAACACGTTTCAGCTGATGTACCCTCCAGCCTTCATCAGGTGTCTTGGGGAAAATTCGAACCTGGGTTCTCATTCCTAAGGTATTTTTCTGATGCTGTTATCATTATCATTCAGGTCACTGCCTGGAATCGAACTTGGAATCTTGAGGTAAGAGCGCAGGCTACTAACCTCAAGATTCCGAGTTCGATACCAGGCAGCGACCTGAATAATAATAATAATAATAATAATAATAACAACACTGGAAAAATACCTTAGGAATGAGAACCCAGGTTCGAAATTTCCCCAGGACACCTGATGAGGGCTGGAGAATACATCAGCCGAAACGTGTGAGCCATCAAATGTAAGTAATGTAGGTTATATATTGTATAAAATGACCAGAGTAAGATATTTAGGAAATAATACTTGTGATGGTTGGCAGAATTGGTAGAGCATCACATTAAAATGTCTTGTTTTAGTTACATTCTAAGTTCAAATCCCAGCAAAACTGCTCGTTGTCTTTTTGAAGCAGATAGAAAGGTTTATTTATTTGAAAATAATAAAAAATTTGGAGGAATTTAGTAAAAGAGCTAAATTTTTTATTCAGCTCCTATTTGGAATGTAACTTAAAAAGGATTTTACATTAAATTATCATGGATGAGTTTAAATATGAACAGCTTAAAACCTGCAAATGTGTTTTATAGAAGTAGAGGGACCAAAGAGATTAACTGATTGTACAGCTCAGTTCAGTCACATTTCACATATGTTGGTTGTATCTGTGTGTATTGGTCAGTTATGGTGAGGTCTGACCATAAGCACTTAGGTAGAATTTGAACTTGGGAATCAAAAGAGCCAGAACAGTTGCACAAGACAGTTCTACCAATTTATCATCTCTGGCTGATGTTTTATTTCATAGATCCTAAAAAGATGAGAAGCAAAGTTGACCTTGGAGTACAGAGACACAACCAGAATGCAATTGCTTTAAACATTTCACAACTGTGATGTCCTATATTTTGAGTTCAAATCTTGCCTCCAGATCTGCTTGGTTTATTTTACCTTTGGGGGGTTTGATGAAAGAGGCACCAGGTATGTAATCAATAGATATGACAAGCTGTAACTCTTCCTTACAAAAATTAACATCTTTCCTTAATTAGTCAAAAGAAATTAGAAAGTGTTAGTGATGAGGTATTTAATTTGTTGTTGTTTGGCCCCATGGTCAGTCTTGATTTAAGTAGTACTATGACCATCCTGTCTTTTAGCCAGGTATTATAAATTCAATGTTACTAAAATTTAGTTCTAAATATCATTTTACTTAATATATTACAGGACAGGAATTAAGGGTAATTTGGCTGCTATTTCTTGTAGATTGAGTGACCATGTAGAGATAGCTCTGTTCATTGTATTCCTGATCACCAGGATCAACTTTGTCTTTTGATGGTTAAATAATCTTAGATACACTAATTTGTGGTGGTCATAGAATACCTTTGATCACGTTTGCTCAATCACAGCTAATCTAAAAACTGAAGGACAGAGATTCTCCTACTCTTAGTTTTTGATCCCAACTTCATAATATTTTACAAGGACTCGCCCTATATTCCTTTAGGTCCCTTTCTTTAAGCTATGAATTGTATAGAGATTGAACCCTACTCCCAGTTTTTATTTCTGTAACATGAAGCAGATTAAAAGCAAATCTTTTTTTTAAATATGTTAAGTCCACATGATAACTTGGTAACAGTTTTAATTCTACCTTCGTTGACTTTATCTCTCTTTCTTTTGGGGACCAATGAAATAAAGTACCACTCAGGTACGAGGGTCAACTTGAAATTGCCCTTATGCCTCCCTACAAAATACACAGCCTTAAGGCAAGGAATGTAATATGGCTTTGCCAAAGACGTAACAATGGTTTTACTAGAAAAATGAACCAATGATGGCAACAATAAATCAGTCAGTCGATCACGTTAACGAAACATCAAAGACCAAATGAATACAAGATTTTCAAAAATCTTTTCCAAAACAAAGTTGTGACAATTTTCAAATTCTTTTTCAATCAAAGAATTACTTTTTGGACATGACTAAAAAAAAAACAAATCTAAAACTGTTGATGAGATTTTAATTTTTATTCTTTATAAAATAAAGACAGCTATTTCAACAGACAGAAACTTTTAATATCCATTCTGTAATTTATTTTCAAGTTTTATTTCAATGAAAATATTGAAATATATATTTGTGTGTACATGCCTATGGCCATCTTATGTTGAAACACGACAGGAAAAATATGGTGTAAGTAGAAACAGACACATGTCGAGCTTGCTTTGTTTCTTCTTTTATAAAATGAGATGATCTACATTCTTTAATCGGAACATTTATAAAAATAACAAAAGAAAATATATATATATATGTAAAAAAAAAAAAAAAAAAAAAAGACAATCTGTTGAGTTTGAATGACTTTTCCACACCAACAACAATTGTTTCAATGACTTTTGATGAAATATGTTATTTTCTATATCTGTATCATTAAAATATCAAATATATATGTGAGGCCCTGTTTGGGTTTTTATTTTCATAACTTTGTTTTTAAATTTGAAGCCATTTGGTCATGACATGTTTTCAAAATCACTCCATGGACAGCCATTGTGTTATACTTTGTGTTCAGGTTGACGAGTATTGAGTTAATTAATCTCAAGCTGCCTGTTTCAAAGTGCAGGGCTGTCATTATTACCAAATAATAATGATATACAAAAAGATGAGATTGTCACTATTTGAAATACTTTTTGATCATAGGTCCTGATCAAGCCTGACCTAGAGTGATTTTTAGGGAGATTTGCCTGCTGTTTTTAGCAGGTAAAGCATAGAGCCTCCTCTAGAAAGAGACATTGAACTGATGTTTATATAAAAAAACAAAAGGGAGTGGGGGGTCACTAACGGATTGCCTTTGGTCATCTGTTTGCTTGACAAGAGCTGAACCAAGATACCAACGAAACTCCAGCTAAAATTACCTTTGTTTTGTGTCTCTGTATGAAGGTGTGATCAAAACTATTGATGATATTGGAAAGATTTACTCATATTTTCGTCTTGATTTCATTGATTTCAATTCTAATATTATGAGCGTGGCTGTTGCCAGTACCGCCTGACCGGCCTTCGTGCCGGTGGCACGTAAAAGCACCCACTACACTCTCAAAGTGGTTGGCGTTAGGAAGGGCATCCAGCTGTAGAAACTCTGCCAGATCAGATTGGAGCCTGGTGTCGCCATCTGGTTTCACCAGTCCTCAGTCAAATCGTCCAACCCATGCTAGCATGGAAAGTGGACGTTAAACGATGATGATGATGATTGTTTTTGGTGGTTTCTGACAAAAGCGTTCTAAGTAAATAATGGTGGAGCGAAATCCCTGCAAATTTACCAGATTTTCATTCAAGGAATTAATTCAGTGATCCACAAACAAAACAAAATAAATCGGAAAAAAAAAAAAAAGAACTTAGGATGATGTTGTTTAACTCCAGGTCAGTCCTGATTGAACACACCTATAATCAAAGACATTCCAGCCATGACCAATCTGCCTCTGTTTTGTTTTTCTGGCAAAGTGTATCCAGCACCACATTTTCCAATGTCTCACATAAAATCACACCAAACTTTCATGAAAAAAAAAGGGGGGGGGGGGGTACTGGCTCCTTGGAGACAATGTAGTTCTACAAAATGTTTGTCTTAAAAATAAATAATAAAATACAGGATGGTCATGGTTGGAATTCTTTAATCATAGGGCCGATCTGATGTGAAACAACAGTACATAGTTACTGCAAGAACTGATGTGTGAGTATGTGTGTGTAGAATTTACTACCAAAACCAAGGAAAAAGATGCTTTAGAGGGGAAAACTGCTCCCAAATCTGTTGAAAGTTTCCAGACCAGCTCCCTATCTTGTTACTCGTCATAGAAACAGGTCATAGACACCCTTAATGTAGATAATTCAATTTTCAGATTTACTAAACTCATTCATCAAACTCAGAGGCACTCAATTAAGGTCTCTATGATCCTTAAGGGTCCACGTAAGATTTTAACATTTATGTGCAACGCACTGGTGATACTTCTACAAAACACAAAATTATTTTTTTTTATACAATTCAATTATAAAAATACAGTAAATTTTTTTTTAATATATACATCAAACGGTTATTAAGGTCCAGTAGAGTTGAATAAGGATCAAAAGGGTCCATTGGTAAAAAAAAATGGTTGAGTCACTCATTAAACTCCACAGAAATGAACTTTAAAAAATTAAATATCAAAGTTATCTTCCCTGAAAAGTTCATAGCCTAGAAATCGATTGATACACGTTAATAAGTATGGCTAATCATGTTATTTTATTTTTTGTATTGATCTTTGATGTTTAATTTTAAAATTATATAAATGTGGTGCTAGGACGGTTAGAAACTGATGGACAATCACAGCTGTTAATCCCCAAATTCGAGAACTAGATAAATAAACTGGTAATGTGTAACCATTACCAGCTCTTGATTGGGTCATTCGCTGGTTGTCAGGGTTACACAAATCTTTGATTGTTGTGAAGAACACCTTTTCTACCTGAAGAAGAAGAAGAAGAAAAAAAGACACCATAATAAAAGATCTTTGGATTCTTTTTTTTTATTAAAAGTTACAGATTTTTTTGAAAAATAATGATTCAGTGGTTTTTCCTATCAACACTAATGTGTTACCTATCATATGATGGGTAACTTTGTATTATTTTATCAGCATGGGTAATATCAAGTCAAATCAAACGGAAATTGTAGTTATAGCTGATGCTAGTGCTGCCTGACTGGCTCCCATACTGGTGGCACGCAATAAGCACCATTCATGTGTCACTCGTTGCCAGTGCCATGCCTGACTGACTCCCCGTGCCGGTGGTATGTAAAAAGCACCATCTGAACGTGGTCAATGCCAGCCCCCTCACCTCAACTGGCTCCTGTGTCGGTGGCATGTAAAAAGCATCATCCGAACGTAGTCGATGCCATCGCCGCTTGACTGGCTCCCGTGCCGGTGGCACATAAAATGCACCATTTGAATGTGGTTGATGCAACCCCCTTGCCCATATGGCTCCTGTGCTGGTGGCACGTAAAAACCACCGACTACACTCTTGTAGTGGTTGGTGTTAGGAAGGACATCCAGCTGTAGAAACATTGCCAGATCAGATTGGAGCCTGTTGTGGCCTCCTGGTTTGCCTGACCCCAGTGAAACCATCCAACCCATGCCAGTATGGAAAACGGACGTTAAACAATGACGATGATAATGATGACATACATGCAATAATTATAATTAACTTTTATCTAAGTACTTATACAAAATGATGAAATTAATGTTAATTTCCAAAAGAAAAATTTTTATAACCTTAAGATTAAAACGAATTTCGTCTCATTTGTATATGTGCATTAAATATATACTATTTTCCTAAATTTCACCAAAATAATCATAGTATCACTCCCTTGCAAAATCTATCTCCACAAATTTCATTTAAAAATGTGTATTTTTCAGTAAGTTATTTTTCAACAATTTTAACTATTTTCTAATAAATTTTTTTTTTTTTAATTATTTTTTATATTGATTACAGTAAAAGATGGAGAATGGCAGGAACGAATCAAAATATAGAAACTGCCTGACCTTAGCAAAGACAATATTCTAAGAAATACAATCAAGTTAAAGAGAATACAAAAAATTTATTTAAAGTGGCTTACTTCATTTGGATTTATGTGAAGAGAGTTCAAATCGATTTCTCCACAAAATCCGACAACTGGTGTGACTTCTCTTGAAGCAGCCTATTATTCAAAACATAAAAGTAATAAATTAGGACATTTTTAATGATATCATGAATGGATTTGTGTTTCTGGAAATAAGCAGTGTTCTGAGTAGAAAAAAATTAAATTTGGTGTTCATTTCTAAATAGCATTTCAGAGCAAATAAAAATTGATTGAGAAATTTTGAGAAACCAAATATCATCTCTGTGAGATGATCTTTTTGATGAAGTGTGATGGGAATGGAAAAGAAATGAGTGGCAAATGTGAATTATAGAAAACAAAGTTACAAAACGGTCAGCAAACACCATAAAATGAGACATAAGCTCCTTGAGTAGGAAATCCATAACCAAGTCCTATTTCTACTGAGATTTATTTCACTTCACTTAATTCATGAATAATACATTAGCATCACAAAATTTATTGACACTATTTACATTAATCAAAGAGGTTCACCTTAGTGCCTGGCTTGAAATTGAACTCAGAACTTCTAGGTGATTGCATTGCATTAACTAGCACCTTTATCCACAACAGAATGCCCATAGGCAGTGTCAGAATGAATTTTTAAGGCTTATAAACGTCCATCGACGTCTTGTGTTGGTTCTGTACTGATTGGATGAAACAATTCTATATATTTGCAATGAGGAATTTATGTTATGTACACATTTACATTAGTTGGAATCGTACAGAGCTAACATAAGACATCAATGGAGGTTTACAAGTCTTAAAATTTCACATATTACAAATTCCTCATCTCAGAAATATAGAATTGTGTCACAAAATTTGTGTTGAATGAATAGAATAGCATTCGAAAGATATTAAATGGAATAAGTACAAGTTTTTACTGCATAATATGATAAATGGTAATAGTAAAGACATCATCATCCTCATTTAACGTCTGTTGTCTCTGCTGGCATGGATTGGATGGTATGACCAGAACTGTAAAACTTGGGGAGCTGCACCAGGCTCCATTGCTTGTTTTGGCATGGCATCTATGGCTGGATGCCCTTCCTAATGCCAACCACTCCAAGAGTGTGTACTGGGTGCTTTTAACGTGGCTTCAGCATCAGTGCTTTTTGCATGGTGCTGAATATCATCATCACTGTCATCATCATCATCATCATCATCCCACAATCTTTTATACTTTGATGAGTGTGTTGCATTCACAACTTCAAGGTATTGGTTTCAATTCCCAGATTAGGCAGTGTGTTGTATTATTGAGCAAAAACACTTCATTTCCCGTGGCTGCAATCCATCCAACTGTAAATGAGTTCTTGAGCAAAGAAACTGATCCTGTGACAGGATCAGTAGGGGTAGTGTTGTAATCTCAGTCACTTAGATGCCATGGAAATTGGGTTAAGGTCCATCCTTATGAATTCTAGGGTTCTCGCTAGACCCAGTTCTAGGTCTTTATGCTGACAAAGACTGAACAAGGCAGTGTTTTACGATTGGATGTCCTTCCTGACTCTATCCTTCTCAGTTGACTCACACACATGGAAACGAGTCAAAACAATATGCCCAAATAATGGAATTTTATACGATTCTAAGAGACAGATGAACATATGGACATAAACCAAACCAAAATAAGGCTGAATCCTGGTGCAGTTCTCCAACTTACCAGTTCCAGTGTAACCCATGCCAGCGTGGAAAACGGACGTTAAATGATGATGATGATGGTCATTCCATTGTTTATGCTAACTCTTAGTTCTATGGAAACCCCAACAAAACAGAACAAATTATTATTAGAAAAAACTTCAGTTTTAAAATAGTGAATGTTTACAACAAAGAAAATACGCAAAGGTTTTTGAGTTTGTGAATAATCGATATAAGTTAAGTTGAAAATATAAATCGGTAACAGAAAGTATTTCTTTACGTAAAGGGACATAAATCATCGAATTAGCATATTACCTATACGAACGCAATTATCTCCCTTACATTCAATACCAGCTACCGAGCGATTTCCAGAGAACTTCGTCTGGAATCTTAACCAAACTTGGGTTCTACTTTGGCGTGCGATCTACAATTCAAGGGGAGATTACGTTACATTTTAGTTTACTTCTCAATTTCTAAATTTTTTAAAAAATAAATTCTGTCGCTCACGCAGCTTGGTCGACCCAGTCGCACGTGCTCTCCGCGCTCGCTCGCGGGTTTCTCGTTTGTGAATAATTCACATGGCTGCAGTCAAATGACAAACAAATAAAAGAATAACATCTTTAGGTTTTTAGAAATTGAAAAGCCAGTTAAAAAGTAACCTAAAGTAATCTCCCTTTAAATTGTAGATCACATGCCGAAGTAGCACCCAAACTTGTTCCCCCAAAAAAGAGAACTAAAAGAGGGAATAATGCTGTTGGGGGTTAACTTTCAGTATTTTATGTGGTTCAAATTAAAAGAGATTTCTTTAGACAACACTCACCACTGTTGTTGTTGTTGTTAAGCCCCAGGTCACAGCTAACAGAGTAGACTTATGCAACCTTCGATCATCTCATCCCAACAGTCACAAATTATCTAGGACTATAATGTCCAATGTCTCTTTCATATTACAAAATTGTATGGTATTTTTGAGGGGGATTTCGCTGCTATTTCTAGAGGACGACTGTATAAATGCTGTTTTGTGGATTCATAGAGACAAAACATGTACATGATAACACTTCCAATCAGTTAAGATCAGAAGCCATGAGAGCCATTGCTTGGTACTGCATCAGGGCATTTTATTATTATTATTATTATTATTATTATTATTATTATTATTATTATTGTTAAGGTGTCAAGCTGGCAGAATCATTAGCATTCTGGGCAAAATGCTTAGTGGCATTTTGTCTGCCTGCACGTTCTGAGTTCAAATTCCGCTGAGGTCGACTTTGCTTTCATCCTTTCAGGGTCAATAAATTAAGTACCAGTGAAACACTGGAGTCAATGTAATTGACTAGTCTCCACCCACAAAATTTCAGGCCTTGTGCCTATTGTAGAAAGAATTATTATTATTGCTGTTGTTACGTGGCAAGAAGTAAGACAGAAAAACAAAATGGAAAATTTTCAGAAGTTGAAAGATACACATGAATCAAATGATAAGGAAACGAGTCTAATTTCAGAATAATTTATGCACATACTCAACTAAATCCATAATTATAAGCTATATTTAAATTACTCAAGAAAAAAAAAAAGTAGGAAAATTATTTCAGTGAAAATTAATATACCTTGTTTGGAAGGGGATGCATGGTACCCCAGACATCAATCAGTTTTGGATCAAGGCCAATTTCTTCATGTGTTTCTCTAAGAGCTGTGACAGTTAAATCAGCATCACTTCTGTCCATCATTCCTCCAGGAAAACTGGAAATTAATAATAATAATGATAACAGAAAAAAACAATAGGCATTGGAAGGGTGATGCATATCCTGCACACAGATAAATTTATTTTGCAAGTTATAGTGTGGTTTACAATGAGTTGCTTACCCATGCTTTTTAATTGAATTGAATTAATTGAACTGAATTAATTTTTTTTTAAATTTCACCAGAGTATAAATGGTGATGTTTAAATCAACTTAAAAATAAATGAAATCCTCGAATCCATCACTGTACACACACACACACACACACATACATACATAGATACATGCATATCTGCGTATGTATTTATGCATGTTTGAAGATAATCAAACCAAATTTTCATCATTTTGAGCCACTCACCCAATGAGTGTTTCTGCCAAATTTGGTGAAAATCTGTTCAGCCATTTTCCAGTAATTTTGCAAACACACAGACAAACAGACAAAAGATGAATGATTACAATACCCAGCTTTTGCTTATGCGTTCAGAGTAACAATAATAATAATGATAACAATATTAATAATATAATGGTTTCAAATTCTGGGACAAGGCCAGCAATTTTAGGGAGCGATTAAGTCAATTACCCCAGTATGCAACTGGTACTTATTTTATCAACTCCAAAAGGATGAAAGGCAAAGTTGACCTCAGCAGAATTTGAACTCAGAATGTAAAGACAGACAAAATGCCACTAAGCATTTTACCCAGATTCTGACAGCTCACTGCCTTAATAATAATAATAATAATAATAGCAACAACAATACTTTTCTTATTAACAACAGACTTCACAGAAACACTGGACAATATAGCATAGAATTATATGAGGGAGTGTGTACAAAGAGAAGAACTGTACCAATAAATTTCCTCCAAACGGGGAGACTTCTGAAGGCTAATGGAAACCCCACAAAATCAAAACCACCCTGACCACTAAGGCATGTATCTTCTCCCTGTTGTCTTTCCTCGTATGCTCAGAGTAGGCTCATTCACTCTAACCATGTCCATCACGTTTGTCCACCTTTCAACTAAATTCCTAAAAGCAGCAATTTCTTCTCAACCCTCACTTACCTTTTCAAGTGAAACTTGAAAAAGTTAGTGAGAGCTTGGCCAAAGAGGAATGTATATTTCTACAGCCCTTTCTATCTGGTCCACTACACAACCTCCTTCGCTAACGCCACTGTCCTTCCCCATCAAAAAAAGGTGGCAAGCTAATCTCCACAATGGACTCAGCTGATAGCCCTATCCATCTTATATATGACAGTAGGGGTTCAACATAACTCCACAAGTCAGTAACACTCAGGCACTGGACAAGTGAACAGAACCGTTTCTCATTTCTTTATTGCCCACAAGGGGCTAAACATAGAGGGGACAAACAAGGACAGACAAATGGATTAAGTCGATTACATCGACCCCCAGTGCATAACTGGTACTTAATTTATCGACCCCAAAAGGATGAAAGGCAAAGTCGACCTCGGCGGAATTTGAACTCAGAACGTAACGGCAGATGAAATACCGCTAAGCATTTTGCCCGGCGCTCTAACGTTTCTGCCAGCTCGTTTCATCACTCGACATTCCTCTCAGGTAGGTTCTGCTGATGGCATTTCCATACCTGTATAGTTCATCTTCAACTGGTAATGCCTCCCACCTATAGCACTGCCAGGCTAAGGATTTTGGGAAATGATCCATGGTCGTCAGCCTGAAAATCCTCTCAAACAGCCCAGCTAATTGATTTTCATCGATACTCAGAGTTCTCCCTTAAAACATTGCTCTTGCCTGCCATAACCCTCTATAGAACGTCATACAAGAATTTCCACCAACCACACTGCCCAACAGGTAGAATGCCAAGAGTGCTTACTCTTTTACTTGTTTCAGTCATTTGACTGTGGCCATGCTGGAGCACCACCTTTAGTCGAGTAAATCGAACCCAGGACTTATTCTTTGTAAGTGTAGTACTTATTCTATCAGTCTCTTTTGCCGAACCGCTAAGTTACGGGGACGTAAACACACCACCATCGATTGTATATATATATATATAAATGAAATATTCAAACACTGAGATTTGAAGTTAGATGTCACTACTGTTCATATCATCTGTGGATAAATTCAAAATTTGATGATATCACCAGTAGTAGCATGGGTGGAACGCAGTTATGATAGCTTTAAGGAGCTATGAAATATAAATTTGCACGAAGCGTAATGATGCTTAATGAGCATCTACCTGCTAGAAATAAGAGCCAAGTCTTAAATAATCCACCGTAGCGCACCAATATAACAGAGAAAAACAGTATGCGAGGAAAACAGAAAGAATTAAAACATTTAACAGCACAAATAAAAATTATGCAATTAGGGATATCCACAAACCAGGTTTCGGCTTTTGGTTATTCAACCTTGAGTCTCGTCAGTGTGGACTACCAGTTTAAATCCATGACTGTTCACGTTAGTCTCTGACTATATATATACGACGGGCTTCTTTCAGTTTCCGTCTACCAAATCCACTCACAAGGCTTTGGTCTGCCCAAGGCTATAGTAGAAGACACTTGCCCAAGGTACCACGCAGTGGGTTCAACATTCCAGATATCAAGTGCCCTGCCTCAGTCTTTCATTAACCCAGTGGTTCTCACCTGGGGTCCATAAAAGATTTTTGTGGGGCTATGCAACAAAATAGTATATTATAGATCCACAATAATACTTCAAGAACCCCTGAAAAAGTTTTGGTTCAGATGTCTGTATTGCAAGGAACAGGTAAGTTTCTTTCTCTAGTGTTTTCCATAGTTTTCAACCTATACAAGTCAATGTGCAGAGAAAAAAAAAAGGAATTTTGAAAGAAGTTTCTATAAAACTAGTTTTTAAACATCGAATGGCTATGGGGGGTCCACCAGAATAAAATAGTAATCAAAGGGGTCCATGGATAAAAAATGGTTAAGAACCCCTGCATTTACCCAAGAATGCAACTTGTCAAAAAGCTGTGGAAATACTTGTCTCACAAACAGTAACTACACCTGATCACTGTCAAGGAATTGCTGGAGAGAGCCAATCAAAGGAACCCCACAGACCCAGGACTAATCAGGGCTGAGTGCTTTCTATTGGTTGTGTTTTCCAGTCTATAAGTGTATGCCAAGAGTTAGCCCATTCTTCTAGGCTATTCTTGTTGTTTTATTTATTTTCAGCAAATTTACTGGAGGACTGCACCTCCCTCTCTCCATCCAATCTCTCCTTCTAAAGGAAACTTTAAGAAATTGATGAGTCTTGGTGAAGAGAAATGTGTATATCGTGTGTCCTTTAAATCTTTTCTATCATAGGCGTAGGAGCGGCTGTGTGGTAAGTAGCTTGCTTACGAACCACATGGTTCCGGGTTCAGTCCCACTGAGTGGCACCTTGGGCAATTGTCTTCTACAATAGCCTCAGGCCGACCAAAGCCTTGTGAGTGGATTTGGCAGACAGTAACTGAAAGAAGCCCGTCGTATATATGTATAGTGTATATGTTTGTGCGTCTGTGTTTGTCCCCTTCCAACATCGCTTGACAACCGATGCTGGTGTGTTTACGTCTCCATAACTTAGCGGTTCAGCAAAAGAGACAGATAGAATAAGTACTAGGCTTACAAAGAATAAGTCCTGAGGTCAATTTGCTTGACTAAAGGCAGTGCTCCAGCATGGCCACAGTCAAATGACTGAAACAAGTAAAAGAGTAAAGAGTATACAATCTCTTTTAGCTTAGCCACTGGGCAAAGAAAAACTGCCTGACCTTCCAGAACTGGTCCTCACAAAAGACTTGGCTAAGGGTCTTATCTGTACAATAACAACAACAGCTATTATCCAGTCCAATGTATAAAGACTGATTCATCAGTAACTACATTGTTTGGCAGGTAAGGAACTGTGATCACCTGATAAAACTCCAGATAATAGTAGTATTCTCTAAAAACATTATCAATATTTTCTTATCAATGATATAGATATAGGGTTTCAAAGGTTAAATCTCAAAACAAATTTGTTTTCAGGCTGCGCAGCTGAAAGTCTCCATATGTTCATTCCGAATAAATCACAGAGAGATTAATGTTTAAGGGGAGATAATCTCTCTGGAATAATAAAGGCTGATACAAAGGATTGGTCGGTTGATTTCACAGAGAGAGAGAGAGAGAGAGAGAGAGAGTCAACATGGAGGGACAGGCTTGGGAACATGCAGTGAATACAAGAATGCTCTATATAAACAAACACAAGCCACAACTGGACACAGTAAGAAAGAAAGAGTGAAAGAGAAACAAGGAGAAGAGGAGGAGTAACTGATAGAATATTTATGGAAGGAATTATACAAATAAGAAATTTGTTTTGTTTTTAAGTAATAAATACATTTGCTTTGGAAATTAATATTCATGTTTCATTTCGTATAAGCACCAAGAAATATGATAAAAGTTACATTATAGTTATTGATATCATCATCATCATCGTTTAACGTCCATTTTCCGTGCTGGCATGGGTTGGACGGTTTGACTGCACCAAGCTCCAATCTGATCTGGCAATATTTCTACAGCTGGATGCCTTTCCTAATGCTAACCACTCTAAGAGTGTAGTGGGTGCTTTTTACATGCCACCACTCAGACAGCCCTGGCATCGACGTTCGGATAGTGCTTTTTTACGTGCCACTAGCACAAGAGCCAGTCAGTGGGTACTGGCATCAGCCATGATCGGTTGGTGCTTTATACATGCCACCAGCACGGGAGTCAGTCAGACGGACCTTTGGGCTGGTTGGTTCCCATTCTCCTTTGCTATCATGAGGCTTTTTTGGAGCTGGATTTTCTACAGGAAGCATGCCCTTGCTTACTCCCAACCTCAGTTTCTAGACATGAGACTAAGGCCTCTACCATGATTTTTAAGAAATGTGGTGGAAAACTAGCCCAGGAAGGCAGGGATGCTACTCTCTGAGACCCCTTTCGGAGTCCCCTACCTGATATCAAAATTTAAAACCATTACTCACCTTACTTCTCTGCGATGATTCTTCAAGTGAATTGACCGAAGTGTAAGCAGTAAAGAAAGCTGCCCATCTACCATACACATTGGTATTAAAATTGCTGCTCTTTTAAAATCATTCTTTAATGGAAAATTACGCACTGGTTTCACCAATTGCATACTTTTCTGTGCTCTTTGTTTGTTAGCAGGGGAAATAAGATCATTGAATTTACAGGGGACATCAGAGAAGCAGCGGAGCTGATTGTGTTGGAAGCTTTGCAGTTGTTTTTGTTTGATATGGAACCAATGTGAGTTTGGGAAACCGTATTTGGTGAACTTGAAAGATGAGGTATTTCTCCCTGCAGATGCATTGTGAATCTGTCGAAAGTTTGTGATATGTTGATCACAGAATTGTTTAAGTCTTTTACAACAGCGTGGGTAGAGCAAAAGATATTTTTGGCAGTGAACTTTCATTTCAGAAATAACAGGCAACAATCTACAAAGAAATAAAGAATAAATGCTAAAGAGAGTTTCTTGTTTTTGTCATTCTTCAAAAAGAAATATGGTTTTGATATTACGATAATAACACACAGAATTATAACATTGATAATAATAATAATAATCCTTTCTACTATAGGCACAAGGCTTGAAATTTTGTGGGGAGGGGAATAGTCAATTGCATCAACCCCAGTGCTTAACTGGGGCTTATTCTATCAACCCTGAAAGGATGAAAGGCAAAGTCAACCCTGACAGAATTTGAACTCAGAATATAAAGGCAGACAAAATACTGCTAAGCATTTTGCCTGGCATGCTAACAATTCTGCCAGCTCACCACCAGGCATGTCTTCCATGGTGTTCACGGGGTCCATGGAATTGGTTCCCGAAACGAAGAGGGAACTAGGCTACTGGAGTTCTGTAATGCATGCAACCTATTAATCTGCAACACTAACTTCAGGAAGCCAGACAGCCACCTGAAAACCTATCAATCAGGTGACTCTGCTAGCCAGATTGATTTCATCCTCACCAGACAGCGGGATGCATGGTTGCTCTTAAATACAAAGACCCTCCCTGGTGAAGAATGTACCCCACTAGTATAGACTAGTTATTAGTGGCTTTAGACTTGAGGCCAGAAGGATGCCAAGAGCGAGACCCGGAAATTCCTACGGGACAGCTTACTGAGTGCCACAGACCAAATATGTGGCTGGTGCAAAGTCCCTTCCAAACCTAGAGTAACGAGGCGGTGGAATAATATGGTAGACAAGGCCATCAGAGCAAAGAAACAGGCCTGGAAAGCCTGGAAGAGTGGGCGTAGCAGGGAACTGTACAAGATAGCCAGAAGGGAGGTTGGGTGACAGGTATACGTAGCCAAGGGAGAAGCAGAAAAGAAGAAGTTTGCTAATGTTCAGCAACATGAAGACCAACGAACTGACCCCAGTGCTTCACTGAAACTTGTTTTATTAACCCCCAAAAAATGAATGGCAAAGTCAAACTAAGAGGAATTAGAACTCAAATGCAAGGGTACAAAAAATGTTACAATACATTTTATCAGGTGAGCTCATAATTCTGCTAGATGGCTGCCTTTCTTTTTCAAAAAGGATCAAGTCTTTCCCAAGCTGTAGGATCCAAAAGCTGGTTTCCTGGATTCTGTGGTGTATACATTTATTTCCTGGAAGGGATACCAGTCCATCGCAGGATTACTCATCTTTGCCAGTCAAGGGAACTGGAGCGTTGTGAAATAAATTATTTTGCTCAAGAACACAATACATCACCTGATTCAGGAATCGAAACCACAATCTATATGCTTGATAGGTAGATAGATACATTTCTTTTATTAGCCACACAGGGCTCAACGAAGATGGGACAAATACAATGTAGAGCTTTTCTTTTTGGGAGGGGGAAAGAAGGAAAAAAAAAAAGGGGGTGGTGTCGATCAAAATGGATCGTAGGAAGGGAAAAAGGGGGAGTTCAATCAAAAGGGATCGAAAAAAAAAAAAAAGGAAAGGCTGATCAATAGGGATCGTGTATCACACAGTAATGTTCTCGTGTAAAAAGAGGGGAGGACAGTTTAGGTTTAGCCGTGGAAGGAAAAGCCTACGGAAAAGACCACGGTAACTTTGGTCAATATTCTCATTGAAGAAACTATAACAGTAAGTGACTCTCTTTTGCCTTTTTGTTTTATTTTTTTTTCTTGGATTTTTTTCTAGTTCATAGGGTTATGCTCAAGATGGCTCCGTCGTTCACACGTGCCATCCTTGCTACATTCACCCATCTTTTTTTGAAGCACTCACTAGACAAGACTTCCCTTTCTACTCTCACCTTCCTCTTCAGGTGGTACTTGAAAAAGTTGATGAGAGATTGCCCAGAGAGGAAAGTCTTTGTCTCTAGACCTTTCAGACGCGTCCACCATACACATTCTTTCGCCATAGCCACAAGTACGATGAAAATAGCTCTTCCTTCCCAGACAGACAGATAGACAGATAGATAGATAGATAGATAGATAGACAGACAGACAAATAGACAGATAGATAGATAGATAGATAGATAGATAGATAGATGGGTAGGTAGGTGGGGAGATAGAAAGACAGAGGGAGAGAGAGAGACATACATACATGCATGCACACACACACACACACACACACAAATGAATTCTTTCCATCTACAATTATTTGTCAATCTTTCCTCATTACAAGCTCTTGTATTGTTGGACTACTTTACCCTGGTTAAGAAGTTGGGAGTTTAAGAGTTCGATTAGTGCTTATCTGTTCTATGCTTGCACTAGCATCTTCTCACCCACGTACATACGCATGTATGAATGAATGAAAGAATTTTCCGATGCTGGGCCGCGCTAAGGAAACGACGAGGGACCGGGAGTTGTTGCAATATGTTATACTTGAGAAGACGCGTCAAGTTAATTAAAATCGCTGCCATCCAGAGACACAAGCTTGTCCTTTACAGGTGTCGGTGTCACGTAACGTGCACTCGTGCTGGTGCTGTGTAAACGCACCCGTGCTGGTGGCACGTAAAAGGTAACCAGCACACACTAGCCGTCGAAACTATGTCAAAACAGATGATTATAGTCTGGAAAGCTCCCCGACAGGCCAGCTCCTGTCAACCGTACAACCCATGCCAGCATAGAAAACGGACGTTAAACGATGATTATGTATGTGTGTGTGAGAGAGAGAGAAAGAGAGAGAGAGAGAGATGGGCTCTCCCATCGACTTCGTTCAGTTATTCAATCAAACAGATGACTAACACAATGCATTGACGTAAGAAGTGGTTGAATATTCCCCAGACACATATGTTTCTTGTAATTCTCTGAATCAACGTTACACAGTGGAACAAGAGTACATCTCTGAATTACAAGTACAATCCATCCGACGGTAAAGGCACTCGCTCAACATACCACACAGTGAGATCGAATCCAGGATCTCACAGTTGGAATGCAAATCTCTTAACTATTCACTCATGCTTACGAGGACACGAACTCAGGTGGTGCGTTGAAGGAAAACCAGTTTCGAACTCGGCCATCCAGCCCCACTTCTAAAGTCAACAGTATAGCGTTTTAGTCTCCCTCTTCGTACACACACACACACACACACACATATATATATATATATATATATATATATATATACATACATACATACGTACATACACACACACATACATACATATAGAAAAACATACACGTAATGATAGTAATAATAATAAGCGTTTAAAGTTTTGAGACACGTTTGCTACTCACGTGAAGAATAAACTGATAAATGTTCGCTAATGGCAAAAGGAAAAATCAGTAAATTCTTCGGCGAAATTATAGATATCGGCACTTGTCTTCTTGTTTCACCTTGGGTCAACACTTACACAACGACCACGGTCACTGCGTATATAGGGTTAGGATTCGTTATATAATGTATCCTTCTCCTCCTTTTCGAGTCAGCAGATATTTGATAGATATTTGGTTGTTATTTCTCCTAATTCGAATGACCTCTCACGTTGGTTTTATAACGTAATCTCTTTCATAACGGTGTGAACAGAAATACCGGGGACTTTAATATAAAAGGGACTTTTTTAACGTAGAACCGTCTTCTTATAAACAATGTTTAATTAACTTGTTTACTTAGTTACACATTTGCTGAGAGTTAGAAATTGTTTTTCGAATTTACTCAAACTATTATATACGTTTAATTAAGCTAATTAAACAATGCCATCGCTTATTTTTATTTTTCAGATGCATATTTGTAAGTTTTTAAGATAAGTTCCGTCAGGACGGTCTCTAACCTAGCAGTTCGACAGGAAAAGATTGAATAATGAAAAACAAGTGCTGTGGATAAAACTAGCAAGATAAAAATTTGGCGATCTTTCGGTACGAGTTCTTAATTATCGGCCAAAAATTTTAATGAACTTGGGTCAAAAATATTTCATACATTAGCACAAATATACAAAATTATAGGAGGAAATTAAGAGCGAATGTGTATCACAGATTAATATAGGAGAGAGTTGGTGATTAACAGCTAATGAAGAAAAGCCAATTCAGGTACTTAATGTCAGAATATTTCACTTTCAAGTGAAATATTCATCCCGGTGATGAATAATGCGGTGCCGCAGGGTAAAATCAGTTCTAGAATAAAAGAATAAATACAAACCTACAAACTCATTTCATATGAAGTCGATCATAGGAGATTGGTAAAACTTTACATGAAATAAAGACAGAAAGATTAAATACTTTCTTCACATTCAATTAAAAGCAATTTTCTGAGTGCAAACGCAACGGGAAGTATGGAGGGTCCGATGTAACATAATCTTTATAAAGTATTTGAGTATTCTGTTATTATATACCATAATTATTTTGATAACGAACCCCATTCAATGCAATACGAATAATTTAAAAGTCAATGTTCACATTTCTGTCGTATCATCGTAATTATTAACACTATCCTGTTGTCACGACAATTATATTACGTTATCATGCGATATAGTCCCATTAAATTTATGCAGTTAATGCAGTACAAACAGGCTGTCTTAGATTAAGATTCAAATCGTACTTTCTTCTTCTACAGGAAGATTATGTAATTAATACAGAAAAATTATTTTAAGTGTGTCTCAGTCGCCATAACATTTTGATAAAACAAAAATATGACCTTTATTTTGAGCGTGTGTTTTGTAGATCCCAAGTGGTCTAGTGGTTAGGATTCCGCGCTCTCACCGCGGCGGCCGGGGTTCGATTCCCCGCTTGGGAAAACTACTTTTTTTTTTCTTTTTACTTGCCAAAAAATTGAAATAAAACACTGAGGTAGAATACTATTTTTTGTTTCAGGTGACAAATATTACAACTCATATTAGTTACTCTTATTCTTTTAAGAAAGTGATAAAATTTGATAAAATTTTTTAAAAAAACATTTCCCAAGCGGGGAATCGAACCCCGGCCGCTGCGGTGAGAGCGCGGAATCCTAACCACTAGACCACTTGGGAAGTACAAGTGCCACCGCTATCAAATAAACATTATTTTTTTTTTTTCATAACTGCTTCCAGTTTTTATCTTTAAAATTTTTTTGGTCATTCTCCCGATCAAACACATTCATGATCAAAGACGTTCCTGTATTGACCATCTCATCTTTTGTCTCGTATAGTGTGTCAAGGACTCCTTTACTCGATTTTCAAGGGTCATACTTGTTTTGCGAGGTGACTGAAGAAGTAAAACAAAGACATTGCGGTAAGAAAGCGAACACAAACACTCTTGATCAAGGATCTGAAGATAGCAAAAAAGGAAATGAAAAGAAAAGGAATACGATGAAAAGGGAAAAGGGAGAGCGAGAGCAAGAAACAAAAGGAAAAATGGTGAGGAGAGGCACTTAATTTTTTTTTTTGGGGGGGGGGGGATCGTTGTCCCATACTCGAACCCTCTTCTCAAATGTTTTCTGTTTTCCCCACAGTTCTTAGCCTGTTCGTTAATGGAGTGGCAGTGGTTATCAGAATGAGTTACAACTACACCAATTTGCTTATTGGTTACTTCGAAACCCTGATCTTCAACCCCAAAACTGGGCTGGGGCCGCGCACAAAGGAGTTACCAGGTTCTAAAGTTAGTGGGGGAGCGAGCACATAAGCACGATTTTTAACTCATTTCTTTTTATATTACGCGAAACAAATTTTAACTCATTTCTTTTATATTACGCGAAATATTTCATTAGTTAGGTTATACTTAATTGTATTCTACATTCACTAATCTCATTTTCCGTAACAATGTCATTATGTATGAAACTTATAATTACTGATATTTGTTTTTCTATAATACAAGTTTTTATAAAAGAAAAAGAAAAGAGGGTACTTATGGTTATCTCACCCCCATTAAAAAAATTGGGTTATCTCCCTCAACTACAAAAATTGTTTAATCCTCAATAAAACAAAGAAACTAAAGTGAAAAGATGGAATATCTTATTGAATCTGATATTTTTTATGACAAATCATACAAAACGGAAAAGATTATTAAATATGAAAAGTAAACATCACAAACACCACAGGCTGGAAGGGATAGTTTACTGCCAGGTCCCAATACTTCAAGGTTTTGTTCCGTTCGGCTATGGAAGCAGCAATGCCCCCATTTACCGCAACACCCGGGATGAGGGAGGGATCAAAAGAGTTACAGACTGTGGCATCCCAAACGAGACACCTACCTCTAGCGCAGGATCAGAGGCTAAGACCACTTGGTCTCTTTCCATCGCTTCTGGATAATCCCACCGGCTCCAGAACTGAGATGATATTAATCCGAGCCAAGGCCCGCTTAATGATTAAGTTTAGCTCGATATGACAAGTGAAATGACCAGCATTTAGGCGACAAGACAGACCGTGAAGACGTGTGGAATCGAGGGGATCTCGGTAAGGCGAGCAGCCAACGATGACAAGTGGCACCTAAACTCTGATTATCCCATACTCTCAGCTTCCGTCTATGCTCAACTAACAGGAACTGACAAACCCAGCTTTCTTCACAGAGCTTCATCTAGCTCTCTGTTGGAGAGGAGAGGATGTTGCCTGCCAAAGAGGAGCAAGCATGGATGGAGGAAAGAAAACAGAGAAGAGATAGAGACGAAAACTCGCGCAGACCCAGACCACCAAACCGTTTGGGCAAAGCAGCTGGTCGCTGGACTTTGGGGAGAGTTTGACATTGACCAAGCATTTTATACCCCCTCCTCCCACTTTGCACGGGTCACCAGGCAGTTCTTTGTGGAGTGGATGAATTTGGTCTTTGGTACTGATGTTGAGAAATATCTCCAGGGAAAAACCTACCCCTGCAAGCCCTTCTCGTCCTGGACAATGCACCTGCTCAACCACCTAACCTCGAAGATGACATCCTCGAAGGATTCAAGTTTATAAAGGTTCTCTACCTTCCACCCAACACCACCCCTATCCTGAAGCCCATGGACCTGCTGGTGATTTCTAACTTCAAGAAGCTCTTCACCAAGCATCTGTTCCGCCGCTGCTTTGAGGTGACGGAGAGCACAAGCTTCATCCTTCGTGAATTCTGGAAGGACCACTACAAAATCGTGATGTGTCTCAGAATTATCGATATGGCCTGACAGAATGTTACAAAGAGGCGGCGAGCTGGCAGAAACGTTAGCACGCGGGGCAAAATGCTTAGTCTGTCTTTACATTCTGAGTTCAAATTCCGCCGAGGTCGACTTTGCCTTTCATCCTTTTAGGGTCGATAAATTAAGTATCAGTTGCGCACTGGGGTCGATGTAATCGACTTAATCCCTTTGTCTATCCTTGTTTGTCTCCTCTATGTTTAGCCCCTTGTGGGCAATAAAGAAATAAGAAATTTTACAAAGAGGACCTTGACCTCTGCGTTGAAGAAGCTGTGGGCTGAGATTGTGTCTGAAATGGACTTTGAAAGACTCGAACCCGAAGTTGCAATGGAAGAGGAGATTGTATCCCTCGGCAAGTCCACGGGCCTGGACATGGATGAAGGTGACATCAACGAGCTCGTTGGAGAGCACTCCGAGGAACTGACAACGGAGGTTTTGTAGGAAATAGGTGATGCGGAGGAGGTTATCTCTACGAATGCGATAAAGGAAATGTTGGGAATACACACATACATACGCATACATATACGAATGCAAACGTAGTTTGATTTTGTAAAACAGTGAACACTCTGTCAAGCAATAAAACACATCTTACGGGTAAGAAAATAAAGATAAAATGACCCTAAACACCGGGTGTACGTATTCTTTACGTTCACCGATAAAATGTGATATTATTCGTTCGGGGTTTTTGTAGCGACAATCTAGTCCAAGTCGAGTATTGATACGTTTTTCTTTCTCTAAATCTTCCAATATCTTGTGAGTGTATTAGGTAAACGGTAACTATGTGGAAGCTCGCTGTGTGTGTGTGTGTGTGTGTGTGTGTATGTGTGAGTACGCACGCGCGCGTCTGTGTTTGTTCCCCGTTGCTTGACAACCCGTGTTGTTTTGTTTACGTTCCCGTAACCAAGCGGTTCGGCAAAAGATACGATATAATAAGTACCAAACCTTAAAATTAGTACTAGGGTCGATCTGTTCGACTAAGCTCTTGAAGGTGGTGCCCCAGCATCGCTGCAGTCCAAAGCCTGAAATAAGTGAAAGATAAAACAAATTAATGTCTTACACTTTCAAGTGTTTTTGTTATTTGTATCCCCGTAGTTATTTCCCTTTAATCACATTGTCGGACGAAGAGGCGAGGTTATGCTCCGTCCTCTGATATTTGATAAGTTCACACAAAATAAAGCTCATTCGTATTCTTTCATGTCCGAATTTATCTCGTCCCCTTGTCCCCTACCACTGTACGTGCCTTCTCTCGAGACTCGACTACATGTTCGTTCCCACTTCAGTTTGTATTTTTCTTTTACAGCCGTTTAACGGTTTTGGTATTCCTGTAGAATAACGTCGGAAATTTTCCAGGGCTCTAAAAACCGTTTTGCCTTCGGATATGTGTTTCTAGCATTATCTATTACGAAACAAGCCCCCCCCCCCCAACGTAATTTTTGTTGCTGTTGATGGGGGTGGGGGGTAAGCGAGGATCTCTAGTTATTTTTCCAGTTTTTACATTTTGTAAAAAAAAAAAAAAATATTTTTACAAATTTATGTTTTAATCATCTAAAAATGGAATTCTTCGAAAATATGCGAAACAGAAATACGAATAATTTTTCAGAAAACATACTAAAAGTTGTTGGGGAGAGTTCAAAGTGATCTGCGAAGCTTGTATTATTTAGAAAATCAACGGAAAGTGAGCCTGGAAATTGCCGTGAGAAGGGGAAAATCTAGTGTTTCAAATAGGGATGTAAATCTTTGCTGCTCTTCTTCAATTTCACTCCTGTCAACTTTTCCCCTCAATAAGGATTCTGTCTAAAATATTAGACAAACTCTTAAGTCTTTCTTGACCTTATTTATCGACTCATTTCAGTGGTCACAGACTTGGACAAAATAGCTTCTGGTAGCTTTCCTCTGCTCCAGATGTTGTTTCAGTGACACAATCTCAGCTTCACATGACATCAGTACAGTGTGTGTGTGTGTGTGTGTATGCATGCATGAGAACTTAGAAATTTGGGGATTGGTACCCAATGGGGCATTTAATCTAAAAGACTGTGGTCATGCTGGGGCACAGCTTCGAACCTGTATTTTTTCTTTCTTTTTTTATTTTTTTGTAGAGAATCATAAACTATAACTGGTACTCCGTCGGTTACGACGATGAGTGTTCCAGTTGATCCGATCGACGGAAACAGCCAGCTCACATGCAAGTGGCTGAGCCCTCCACAGATACGTGTACTCTCAACATAGTTCTCCGGGAGATTCAGAATGATACAGAATACGACAAGGCTGGCCCACTGAATTACAAGTACACCTCAGTTTTGTTAGCTTAGTAGATTGGAACAATGTGAAAGAAGTTTTCTTGCTCAAGGACACAACGCATCACCAGGAATCGAACTCAGGACCTTACAATCGCGAGCCAAATACTCTAACCGCTAAGTCACACGCCTTCACAGAATCATTAGTTACGATCCTCGAAACACCCATCCGAAGAAAGAACATTTTTTTCTTTTTCTTGGAGAATGATTAGCTAAATACATCCACACACTAGTGTCCACATTTTCAGGTTCAAAATGTTCTTTGTTTGGCGATCTTTCGAACTTTGTACGTATACTGGGATTTGCAAAAGTTTCGTTACACTTGTTACGATGCTCTCAAGAAAGGACACAATGACAGTTTTGATGCAGTTAGACACATTTGTATTGTTTTAACATAGAAATATGTGTTTAAATATTAGTATCAGTCAATGTGGCCACCCTCGGCGGCAAGCACGCGCTCCAAGCGAAACCTGAAAGCTGTGCACACATTATGGACGAAGTCCTTCCTTGTGTTGGCCCACACGTGGTTGATGGTGAAATTCAGCTCAACGACGTTGCTGTGGCGGACCTCGACATGTGCCCACATGCTGTAATAGAGGGGTTGAGGTCGGGCAACTGCAGCAGTCAAAAGTCCTTTGACCAGAGTGGTTATGTTTGACCATAACCACTCTTGCATGGCATTGACCATGTGGGCTGGGACACCAACCTGCTGAAAGACGTACTCCGCCTTCTCCATGATCTTTCTCCCCCATGGCATACTTTTGTGTCCAAGATGTCCCTGTAGTTGGCCTCAGTGAGCCTGTAACCAGCTGGTACTCCGTCGGTTACGACGATGAGTGTTCCAGTTGATCCGATCGACGGAAACAGCCAGCTCACATGCAAGTGGCTGAGCCCTCCACAGATACGTGTACTCTCAACATAGTTC
This sequence comes from Octopus bimaculoides, assembly GCF_046866305.1. Taxonomy (NCBI): domain Eukaryota; kingdom Metazoa; phylum Mollusca; class Cephalopoda; order Octopoda; family Octopodidae; genus Octopus; species Octopus bimaculoides. The sequence goes on from NC_142933.1 coordinate 7,547,449, forward strand.
TCCGGGAGATTCAGAATGATACAGAATACGACAAGGCTGGCCCACTGAATTACAAGTACACCTCAGTTTTGTTAGCTTAGTAGATTGGAACAATGTGAAAGAAGTTTTCTTGCTCAAGGACACAACGCATCACCAGGAATCGAACTCAGGACCTTACAATCGCGAGCCAAATACTCTAACCGCTAAGTCACACGCCTTCACAGAATCATTAGTTACGATCCTCGAAACACCCATCCGAAGAAAGAACATTTTTTTCTTTTTCTTGGAGAATGATTAGCTAAATACATCCACACACTAGTGTCCACATTTTCAGGTTCAAAATGTTCTTTGTTTGGCGATCTTTCGAACTTTGTACGTATACTGGGATTTGCAAAAGTTTCGTTACACTTGTTACGATGCTCTCAAGAAAGGACACAATGACAGTTTTGATGCAGTTAGACACATTTGTATTGTTTTAACATAGAAATATGTGTTTAAATATTAGTATCAGTCAATGTGGCCACCCTCGGCGGCAAGCACGCGCTCCAAGCGAAACCTGAAAGCTGTGCACACATTATGGACGAAGTCCTTCCTTGTGTTGGCCCACACGTGGTTGATGGTGAAATTCAGCTCAACGACGTTGCTGTGGCGGACCTCGACATGTGCCCACATGCTGTAATAGAGGGGTTGAGGTCGGGCAACTGCAGCAGTCAAAAGTCCTTTGACCAGAGTGGTTATGTTTGACCATAACCACTCTTGCATGGCATTGACCATGTGGGCTGGGACACCAACCTGCTGAAAGACGTACTCCGCCTTCTCCATGATCTTTCTCCCCCATGGCATACTTTTGTGTCCAAGATGTCCCTGTAGTTGGCCTCAGTGAGCCTGTAACCAGCTGCGAACCACAGCAGAGGCATCTTCTCACCATTCGAAGCCATGACGCCAAGCATCATCACAGAAGCCGGGTACTTGGTCATGGATACATAGCAGACCTCAGAGATGTCTTGGCCGAAACTGACCATGTGGTTGTTCTGCTTGTTGATGACTGGATTAACCGCAAAGGTTTTTTCATCAGAAAAAAAATGAGAATTCAGTTGCCATGACACTTCAAATCATTAAGAAGGCGACAAAAGCGCACTCAACGTTGTTTTCGCATACGGTCAGTGAACAGAGGCTTTTCCATGCACCTTCAGCTCTTGCCGCCCTCCTCCTTGACCGCCCTGGACACCATAGTCACAGAGATGTTGTTGTTTTCCGTGAGTGCAGTCATTCTAGGTATTTGGTGGGGATACTCCACATCCAGCTGTTGGCATTATTGATCCCTTCTATGGTTTTCGTTCTACATGCCAAGTACTCATCTACTATCTTCTCAGTGAACTGGTTCAATTTTTTTCTCCTGTTGTTCTGATAAAAGATTTTACCAATGCTCCTTGGGGAGAAATCTCTATCAATTCTTATTTCATCTCTCTCCTCCAGTTCATTAATTATCCTAATTATGTTGTTGATTTCATGGGCAAAATAGCTTTTGGTAGCTTTCTTCTGCTCCAGATGTTGTTTCAGTACAGTGTGTGTGTGTGTGTGTGTATGTATGCATGCTTGAGAACTAAGAAATTTTGGGATTGGTACCCAATATGGCATTTAATCCAAAAGAGTGTGTTGTAGAGTCTAAGCCCTGGCAAAAGAAACTGTTACAAGTGATGGAAGCCACAGGTGTGTTGTTAACTGAGTTTGTGACAGAATTTCCAAAAAGTGTGGCTGAGCCTCCAAAAGCCTTCACCCCTGAAACAAATCATCACTGTGTCTGGTCTAACAGCCATTGGACTCCTCTTATGTCGAAGTCAACACGAGAATTTATTATATATGTTTTAGTACATATTCATTTTTCTGTTTTTTATTTTCAACCATTTTCTTCCAATGGCATTGACAACCATTACTGAGAAAAACAATTGTGAATTCAAATCATATAAGTTATATTAGGGTTGTATTTCAAGAGAAAGTATTTAGCTTGTATTTTGGTTAAATAACAATGTTGTCTATAAGTGAATGAATTCACATAATATTGTGGATTGAACCTTTGTATTGTAAGACTTGGTTTGAAACAAAATCTATAGAGACAGGGTCCAATTCAGAAAATTTTTCTATGGAGTGGCTGTGTGGTAAGTAGCTTGCTTACCAACCACATGGTTCCGGGTTCAGTCCCACTGCGTGGCACCTTGGGCAAGTGTCTTCTATTATAGCCTTGGGCCGACCAAAGCCTTGTGAGTGGGTTTAGTAGACGGAAACTGAAAGAAGCCCGTCATATATATGTGTATATATATATATATATATATATATATATATGTGTGTGTGTGTGTATATGTTTGTATGTCTGTGTTTGTCCCCCCAACATCGCTTGACAACCGATGCTGGTGTGTTTATGTCCCTGTAACTTAGCGGTTCGGCAAAAGAGACCGATAGAATAAGTACTAGGCATCCAAAGAATAAGTCATGGGGTCGATTTACTCGACTAAAGGCGGTGCTCCAGCATGGCCACAGTCAAAAGACTGAAACAAGTAAAAGAGTTTAAGCATTGTTAAAGTCAATATCTAAAAGAGAAGGATTCTAAATTTCTGGTATACCAACGTTGCTGACTGTTATAAGATGTTCGTTAACAGATGTTTTAGTGAGTTCAGTCATTAAGTCATCATTGGTACTACACAATATTAGGTCCACTGCATATGAGGATAAGAATGGCCACACCAGTATTTCTATGTTTCCATGTTTTTTTATGACTTGAAACATTTGTATTTACATCATCATCATCATCATCATCATCATCATCATCATCGTTTAACGTCTGCTTTCCATGCTGGCATGGGTTGGACGATTTGACTGAGGACTGGTGAACCAGATGGCTACACCAGGCTCCAATCTGATTTGGCAGAGTTTCTGCAGCTGGATGCCCTTCCTAACGCCAACCACTCAAGTTTAGTAAATGACCCTTTTTCTGTATAATCTTTTGACCAAGACTTGAACTCAGCATGTGCAGTCCATGGATTCTTCCAAGGATATCAAGCAAAAACACAAAGAGTTGATTGAAGGTGGACATTATTAGCAATAACCTTGAAGAGAACAAAACCAAAATTGACCAGCATAATTATTTCCATGCTTATAACACTCTTTAACCATTTGTTGAATCTCAGACAGAAGTTAAACAAACAGAACATTTCTTGCCAATATCGATAGTTTTGGGTTTCTTTTGCACTGCAAAAAAATTTTAAAAAGTTAAAAAGAATATCAAAATGTGAATGGTGTATTTGGATTCTTTCCTTGGTTCCAGTTGTTTACAATCAAAGAAACTGTAGAGAAATAATCGAGTCTTGTCAAACTATACCCAGAAATTTGGAACACAGCATTGATGAAGAATTTGTGCAGTTTATAGAACCGTTTAAAACTTACATTTCTTCTCATGCTGGCACCAAACAAAAACTTGTTGAATTTCTGTTTTTTGTTGTTTGATAACAAACAAACCTTGTTCTCCTGTGTAGAAAATGCTTTTGTAGTGACGTCATTTGGCGCCAAAATACAGTCGCCATTACTGCGTTTTCATCCACACATGCACAGGGAATAGTTCCGGAAGGAACACAAGAAGAGTCCCATGCGCATGCGTGGAATTCAACATCTAAGTGTTCCCGCTCTTTTCATTCTCTTTCTAGGTCAACCGGCCATGAGCATGGACGGGTCAAGCTGTCTCTCCAGCATTCCAACTCTGGGGACAGCTCATTCCAACATTCCAACGTCTCAGCAACCAAGCCTATTTTCCTCCATAAATAAATATTGTTGTGTTGATAGTTCGGAGTCAGCGTTTCGTTGTTCTTCAGAATTTAATATAGGAAGGCGGGTGTACACCTAATGGTGTATAACCACTTTTCTATACTTTCAACATCTATTTGTCACTCATATTTACCAACTGCACTGAAAGACATTTTATTCCAAAACTGAGAAATAGTCATCCATTAAACTTGAATTGCTACATGAAATGAATATTTTCAGTTTCTTTAATACATTTGCTCAGGCTAAGTCTAGAAAATGTTTAAAATTTACGAGGGGAAATCTAAAATTATCTGCACTTTTGCCATAACATATCTTTATTATTGTCTCACACTGCCTTCTGTGCATGCATGCTTATAGTTGGTACTATTGTGGTCATGTGATCAAAGTTTGAGCCTTGTCACACCATTTTTCTTTGTGGCTTTACAGTGTAAGTATGGCCGCTCCACCAGCATTGTCTACCAAAGAAGAACAAAGAGCAGTGATGCGAGAAATGGTGAACTGGTTCACCATTACCATCTCTCGAGCTTGCTGAATCTTCTTGTCCTACTCCTTCTTCATATCATCATGCTTGTCTGGCCACTTTTAAACTTTTCAGTCCACTCATACACATTTCTACGTGGTAGTGCACTGTCCCCATATTGTGCTAAAAGCCTCCAATGAATTTCAGCACCTGACACAACTTCCGACCAGAGAAATCGGATCAATACTCTTTGTTCTTCTTTGCTGCACATTGCTAGTGGAGCTGCCTTGCTTACACTGTAAAGCCAGAAAGAAAAATGGTGTGATCAGGCTCAAACTTTGATCATGTGACCACAATAGTACCAACTATAAGCATGCATGCACAGAAGGCAATGTGACAATAATAAAGATATGTTATGGCAAAAGTCCAAACAATTTTTGACTTCCCCTCATAGTTTACTATGCAAGTAAAAAAGATTTGTTTTAATATTTTTTGCTGTTTTTTAAATTTTAATTATAGGACTCATTATTCAGATCTTTACATTGAGAGGCTATTTACAATGTTTTGTTGCTGTCGAAGGACACAAAAGATAATTTGAATCAATGAGCAGAAGTTATATACAGAACTACATCTTGCAGGCCATATGGTAAGGGCTAAGTTGAATGACTCACAATAAGATTATTCCGAAAGCTGTTAAATTTGGCAGTATTTTCTCCTGTAATATCATCAACAACGTACCCATTCGGCTTAGCTACAAGCTAAACATCAAATGAATTTTTTCCCCCATTCCTATTCCAATACCATTCTCCCAATTACAACTGATTATCATTTTGACTTTCATCTTTTGGTAAAAGTTCTATTTTGTCAGTTTATTCGAGCAAACAAGATGGAATTAACTGATGCAAGTCCACTGCATCTATGCATTTTTGAATTTTCTAAATGGTTGAAAATCAACACTGTGTCCACTATCTAGTAATACTGTGGTGGAAGGAAGACCAGAAAGGGGAGAGATGACGTCACGTCAGTAAGTGGTAAGAAAAGTTTCCCTCTTTTTCATGCCATCTGCAACAGAGGTGAGACATGGTGATAGAGAGGTCATGACAACACTTGCTAAGAATTGAACAATCTGTTGGTGGTACCAGATTTCCTACCAAATCACCTATTGGCAGTGAATTATTATTATGGGGGCTCAATATTCCAGTTGGGTCTTCACCACAACAAATGCACCTCTTCCTCTTCCTCTTTACTAGTTGTGTCACTCCAGCAAAACAGGGTAACTGAAATTCCAAACTCAACTTGGGGCTCTAGGTTTCCTGACAGATATGGTTGGTTATGGTCTTTCTACAACAAAGGAAGAATGAACTCGTATATGTTCATTCAGTATTTATAATTGTTACACGTCTTGTATTAGACTCACTTGGTTCTTGTAAAACATTCAATCATAGCCAGGATATTGCTGTATTTCTCCTTTATTTTTGTGAATTTTCTGAATAAATTAAAACCTTTTTAATTTCTATTCTACATTTCAACATACAAACAAAACCTGGCAGACTATGACAGCCCGGTGATGACATAAAGTCTTACATCAGATTACAAGCACTTCAAAGATATTTGCCCCAGAATGAGACGGACTGGGTGCAGTTTGAACGCTGATTATTTGAACATTCAGCCTATTTTGGTGACAGTAGTTTTGGTGCAAGAAGCACACATACACACACACACAGAGCGCGCGAGCGCGCGAAGAGAGAGAGAGAGAGAGAGAGAGAGAGAGAGAGAGAGAGAGAGAGAGAGAGAGAGAGAGAGAGAGAGAGAGAGAGAGAGAGAGAGAGTTGTCTACTCTCAAGTAAGACTGCCGAATCAGAAACGCCAAATACGCAACGCCAAAATGGCTAAGCTGAAATCCCTATTTGTTCCTTTTTATTTTCCAGTGTTGTAAATAAGTTAAATAGAGAGTGTTCTAAATATTCGAGTCTGGTTATTTTAATAGGGGTTGTCATTGTTGTTGTTTTGATATAAGTCACCCCTGACTGAGTTGTGGCCACACCATCATTTTCACGTCAAAGTATATATATTTCGAACCATGTTAGCTGTATTCGCCAGTTGCTCTCCGACTGGTTCGTTTCGAACCGAAACCGGTAGAAATTTAGAAAAGTCTGGTTTATTGGGTCCCTGAATCACTTCCTCAAGCTAGAAACTAATCGGGAGGAGAGCGATTACCATCTGTAGAAATGAATCCTACGACGGGGAATGGCCCTTTCCCGCGTCCATTTCTCACCATTCTTCAGGGTAACCTTTTTGTTATTTTTCATCTTGGGACAACGAAACATTTACAAAACTCACTAAAGCGTTGTCATATAATGGAGATCCAGTTTAGTTTTCTTTTATTATTAAATCATTTTCCTAAGTATGGTTTATAAAACGAGATGGTTTTCTACATTTTTCTAAATCTTAGACTTTAATAAAAAAATTATTTTTCTTTATCTTTACGCTTAAAGTGTAAGAGTGAAGTGTTACTTTTCATACGAAATACGCCAGCTTTTGTTGCTTTTTTTTTTGGGGGGGGGGGTTCCCACTTGATCTCCAATGCGTGACGAAATGAAAAAAGCTTGAGAGCTGCTGTTATATACTGTAATTTAATTACAAGAAATACAACAGGCACCGTAAAAAGAATGAGAGAAAAAATAGATTCTATTGACGAAGCTTTGAATCAGTGACTCGATAGGTGGTTCGGTGAGTTCGTTTTACCGAGATCGAATCCTCCCACCCGAAAACAAGTACATTAATTAATTCCTGCTGTACAACCAGCTTCCGACAGACGCCTACTGCGTTTCCACAGCAACTGACAAACCATCTGCGATTGCTATTTATTTCCATTCTGTCCATCCGTACAACGTATTCAAACCTCGTTACGTTTTTCTCATTCATAGATCTCCCCTTCACATTTCATCCTGCGCATTTCAGCAGCACCTTGCTCCACATATTATACTTGGATTTAATATCTTTTTACTATTATTATCAGCTGCTGCTACGACGGGAAAATGGGCGAGTAAGTATTTTATATGACTGTAAAGACTAAAATGTTATTTATTTTTTTTTTTTTACTTGTCGAACAGAAAAACCAACATAAAACATGTTAATTGTATGAATAAGCGAGGCGACCAAGAGACACATTTTAAATGCAGACTTAGAAAATTACGCGAAACAAATGAAATACATATTTGTTTTATCTAAAACACTAGCTTTATTCATAAACTCACCACTCCCATAATTATATCGGATATATATATATATAATAATAATTTTCCAGAGGATGTAGCAACCGTTATATGAAGTCTCTGTCTCTTTTGAATATGAAAATTTAAAAGTTAAAAACCTTATAATATGTGTGTGAGTGTTAAAACCATTTAATTTCTGTGTATATTTTTTGGGCCAAGAATTTATATCGCATATAACATATATATATATATATATATATATATATATATATATATATATATATATATATATATATACATATATCGTTCTGTGAATATCTGTATACCTGTATCAATGTGAATGCTTATGTCAATTATATATATATATATATATATATATATATATATATATATATATATATATATATATACACGCACACATAGAATGATTATAATGATTCTACCAGTGGAAGTCTGAATAATTTCTTGTTTTTCCGACTCCTTGCTGTGATATTTACTTCTGTTTTCTCTAAGTCGAACTCGAGATAAAAGAAATGTCAAAATATTAAATACTTCTGTCTTCGCCACATTTTAAAAATTCTTGTTATCTTAACAACAACACTATTTATCTGTGGCAAACTTTACACTGTCTTCGTTCAAATTTCATCTTCAGTTTCCTATCAACTTCATCAGTTTCTTTTTATTTTTTGTTGCAACAAGGATATTTGCATTACGTTTCTGTTTATTCCAGTTTTACTAAGATAACATATGTAACTAACATTTAGTTATAAAACAGACATCAGATTAATTTGCTTTATATTATTATTATTGTTGTTATTTTATTTAGTAAGTCTTTCTCGTATGTATTTCAACATACTTTTATCTGTCTGCTGTGTCAAGCAATCTTTTGTCGTTACTCTTCTTACATACTCCCCCCCCCCACACACACACAGTATATGTGTGCGAAAATGTACTTTTACTTTATAATTTCATTCTGGATTCCTTTTGAGAATTTGTCAGTGTTTCTTGTGTGTTTCACTCCGTCTGTCAACTCGTCACTGATAGCTTCCAAGTGTCGTGTCGTGTCGTGTCGTATTCCAAGGTTCCACCATGTGTTTTACTTAAATACTGCTTTTGTCGATGACCTAATGATAGATTTATTGTTCATCCTACAAACTAACGAGTGGGGTGCGGTTTCCCCCAGATGGCTCCCTACCGTCTGAAATAAACATACAATATATTAGTGTAGTGCTTTACAACAAAGAGACTGGATGAGCATGGTTGGAGTGGTTTTGATCATAGGCCTGTTTGCTCATGTTTTGCCTATGGTTAAACAACATATTCGTCAGATACCGACCTACGCACTGACGATGTACAACACAAATTAGTTTAATGACCAATGTTTTTTTCTTTTTTGGGGTGGGGGGTGGGGTGGGGATGGGAAGTTAAGTGCTATGGACATGATACTGACCTTCCGTCTCTCTGGATTAAGATACCATGCTTAATAATCGATTGCTTAGGAAGGCACGCAGTCTGCATTTTATTTTCTCAGATGAGAAAAACAATAGCGTGACACACTTGGTTAGCCTTTGTTGATCAGACACGTGATCAAAATCGTTCCAGCCGCGACCATCCTATCTTATTTTCTAATACAAGATATTTAAAACTACATCATTGAAAGACGAATGAGTGTGATTTGGGGGTATTTGACTATTATCACTGGCAAGTTGAGTGTCTACGTAGAGGCTCCCTAGTTTTAAAGGGTGTTAGCAATGTAATGTCGTGCGTGGGCGATTCTAATAACCGGAGTTTCTGTTGTTCAAATCCGCCAAGACAGAGGTCAGTTAACAACTGAACTGTACAGAGAGAAAGGCGGGCGCACTCGCTCTTTGTTGAATGTATTATATCATACGGCAAGGACAGTCACTGAAAAGAAAAGTATTACGTGACCCCAGGTGATACAAAAGTGCTGAAATATTAGTGAATTTAGACTCCATTGTTTTACAAGACAGGTGTACGAATCACAGCTGCAAACAACTCACAACTAGTTTAATAATCCGCCAAACTCAACCAATGCATCAAGCGTATTTTGTCATTGTCACGCGGCGGCACTGGTTTGAACATATGTTTCATTCACCAACGTCTGTGCATTGTTCTGTTGCTTAGCTAATTCCTGTACATTTGTCGTAATTTTGTTTTATGCCCCTGTTAACCCCACACCCATCAGATTAACCTTGATCAAACTGACTTATGATCAGACATTCCAACCGTGGCACCCTTTTTTCTTTTTGTAGACAATTTTTGGACGATATTATCAAATGCGTGCTATTTCATAATCAATGTGTGATTTGAAGGAGATTTGGTTGTTATTTCTGGCTGGCCTAGGAAAACTAGAAATACTACATAGACTTTGATCGGTTCGATATTGGCCAGTTCTTATTCTTTAGACCCAGTTCTATAATCAAAGATAGTTGTGATGATCCCATCTTTAATCCAAACCTACTGTCTTTAGGGCTACAGTATCCAATGTCTTCTTTATTGAGCTGGTAGGGTGTGTGTGATTTGCTGCAGATTTAGCTATTAGTTCTAGATTAAGCGACTGTGTAGGAGGTTCTCTATAAAGAAAGAAAACAAAAATTACGGGTGTAGCTATATGGTAAGACGTTTGCTTCCTAATCACATGGATCCAGGTTCAGTCCCACTGCATGACACCTTGGGCAAATGTCTTCTATTATAGTCTCGGACCAGCCAAAACCTTGAGTGAATTTGGTAGATGGAAACTGAAAGAAGCCTGTCATGTGTATGTATATATGTGTGTGTCTGTCTGTCAGTCCCTCACCACCTCTTGATAACTGGTGTTGGTGTGTTTACAACCCTGTGACTGAACTCTTTGGCGAAGGAGACTAATAGAATAATTCCCAGGCTTGTGAAGGAAAAAAAAGTACTGGGTCTATTCATTTGACTAAAAGTCTTCAAGGTGGTGCTCCAGCATGGCCACAGTCTAATGACTGAAACAAGTAAAAGACAAAAGGACGCCCACGATCTCAGCAACATATAATTAGACGACGATGATTTCTTCAAGTAATGTTGTCCAGTGATTGAAATAACTGTTTAAGCTAAACCTGTTTATCTCTACAAAGGCGGTGAACTGGCAGAAACATTAGTACCAGTTACACACTGGGGTCGATATAATCGACTTAATTTGTTGACTGGATCAACTAGAATATTCATCGTTGTACGCGATGAGGTACCATTTTTTTTTTAACTTGGGGAAAATTTAGTCTCAGTGGCATTCCCAGCTGGAATTACATTTATTTAATTTCATTTAGTACTGATAGAATTTGTGGTTAACAAAAAACAAACCTGTTTTGGTTTGAATATGTACTTAATTCCTGCATTTTACTGTTCTACATTACTTTGTCCAAAATTGATAAAGATCATCTGTTTCGGGCATGTCAATGCTTCCGACCCTGTTTGAAGCAGCCATTGTTGCTAACAATGGATTCATTGAATAGGTCTGATAAAAGGATCCTCAAGTTTATTTCTAGCAACTTGTTTTCAAATACAGCTTTTCTTTGATGAGCATATTTTTCTAAATTCGTACAAATGACCTAAAAAAACCTGATGCACCCCTGTACACCTCTAAACACAACCTCAGGCCATTTCTCTTTCTCTCTCTCTCTCACTCTTACTTTCACCCTACCACAACACACACACGCACATTGTCAGGAATCAACTCACAACTGATTACTATTCTTTAAGTTTTGGGCAATACAAGAGGAAAAGATAGCTGAGACTAAAGTTATCTAAGCAAGTATGTCCAATGAGAATTTCACTTTCTTGGCTCATACTTTCATCTTGTGTGGCTTGTGACTATTTGGGCGTCGACTTAGAAACAGGCATTTAAAGACTTTCACACACACACACACACACATTATTAAATAATGTGGGTGAATGTAAGTGAAATGTTTTTTGATATATTCTTCACATCCACACACATGGAAAATATCCTCCAGTATAGAATCTTTACCAAACACAAGAGGTTTTCTTTTGTTTGGTTTCATATTTCAGATGGAAATACACCATCCATGTATTTCAAGGAATTTCTAAGATTTTTGGAAAGTATTTAACTAAGCTGATGTTTGGAACAATTTAATGAGTGTTTCTTTCTTAGAATTATGACGTAAGGTTTTACTTTAGATATTCTTTTGCTTGTTCCAGTCTACGGCCATGCTGGAGCACCACCTTAAAGGGAGTTAGTTGAATAAATCGATCCCAGGATTTATTTTTTGTAAGCCTAGTATTATTCTATCGGTCTCTTTTGCCAAAATGCTAAGTTACATGGACATAAACACACCAGCATTAGTTGTCAAGTGATGGTTGGCATAAACACACACACACACACACACACACACACACAAATATATATGAATTCTGCCAAATGCGAGCTTTCTTTTCAGGTACATGATGCTGCTGTCCCCCATCCCAGGGTTTCCTGGGCCCATACCTCCCACACCTTCAGGGTTGGCACTCTCAATGTCGGCACACTGAAAGGTAGGTCTGGTGAGATTGTTGAGATGCTTGAATAGAGGTGTGTCGATATGTGCTGCATCCAAGATGTAAGGTGGAGAGGAGGTTTCGCAAGGTTCCTCACAGGCAAAGAACACAGGTACAAGATTTTCTGGGCAGAGAACACTGATGGGGTCGGGGGCGTGGGTATACTTCTTGCAGAGAAATGGGTTAAGGTATTCAAGGTAGTCAGAGTATGCGACAGAATACTTAAGATTAGATTAGTGCTTCATCATGGGTTTACAACCATTATCTCGGCCTATACTCCTCAGCCGGGACTACCCGATGGACAGAAAGACCGATTTTATGACACCCTTTGCAGACTAACTCGTTGACGAATGACAGGGATCTTCTCTTTGTGGCTGGTGACTTCAATGGACATGTTGGACAACATGGTTTGCAATACTTACTTCAGGGAACCTGCCAGTCACCTAGTCACCAACTGTTCTGGCAGACACACTAGCCAAATTGACTACATCCTCTCCAGAAAAAGGGAAAGATGGCTGCTTATAAATGCCAAAACCTTCCCAGGCGAAGAATGTACCCCACAACATAGACTGGTAGTTAGTGATTTCAGGATCAGGGCTAAGTGGATGCACTGAAGACTTGGAATATAGTTTTTGCTGTGTGACAGGATGTGGAAAGACATAACTAAAAGAATGAGTTTCACGCACTCATCTAATTGTTTCTGTTGGGTCTGGAAGGAAGCAGATATGGTACCAGGGAGAAGTGACAGAACTGCAGAGCTCTGGTCAATTCAGTTGGCCATAGTGTCATGGTGGGTGGGAAGGTAACACCGTTTGAATGTGATTGTGTTGGGCAATAATGGTGAAGCAGTGGTCAGATGACATGTTATGTTGATAGACTCCAGTCTCAGTTTAGAGGTTAGGATTTGATATGAGAAAGAAGTGTTGGGGTGTCTGTGGAGTGATTCAGAATGTGCGTCAGGGAATGAAATTAATTGGTGCAAGATATACTGGGGCAAGAGGGGCCAGATATATCTCCCAGCCTCATAGTTTTTTGTGTATTTCATGACATAGATATCTGAAAGATTTCCTCATTTTGAATCTAGACCTATTGAATAAACCCTTTCATTCTATGGTGGAGGTCACCACTTTATTAATGAGTCATTCAGCTGGGCCACATTTTGTTGTCTGTTTATATCAGTTTGTGTTTAACTTTCAATGAATGGAAGAATAAACATTTGTGGAGCACTGCAACTGCAGCAATTTTAACCCTTTCGTTACTGTATTTCTGTTGAGATGCTCTGTGTTTCTTTCAATTAATTTTATATATAACAAAGAATTTAGTAAAATAACTAAGTTATCATTCAGCTAGTGTTAGGAACATAAATTGTGACTAAGGAGGAAGATTTTAATACAGAATTTTTGAAAACAAGACATTTGTACTACAGAGCCAAGGGTGGTTTCAGCCAGGTTGGTATCGAAAAGGTTAAGAATTGTTTCTCTATTATATATTTTAACCCTTTTGTTACCATATTTCTGTTGAGATGCTCTGTGTTTCTTTCAATTAATTTTATATATAACAAAGAATTTAGTAAAATAACTTGGTTATCATTAAGCTAGTGTTAGGAACATAAATTGTGATTAAGGTTTGGTGGAAGATTTTAATTCAGAACTTATGAAAACAAGACATTTGTAATACAGAGTTAGTTTCAGCTGGATTGGTAATGAAAGGGTTAAATGAGGAAGGTTCTGTAGGAACAATGAAATGGAAGATGGAGTTGTTTAACCTGAGGTCAGTGCTAAATAACCCTGGGATAGGAAACTGAACAGTGACCCAGCACAACCCACTGACCATTCCTCTACCTAGCTCTGATATTCAAGGCTGAATCTTCCATTGAGAAAATGGTTTCCAACATGAAGGGTTTTTGCAAAGAATGTAGAAATCACAGATTTACAGGTGCTTGCTGCATAGTTTTAATTGTCTTTTAGTTAAGCAAAAATCAACACATTCCAATAAATTAACCCCTTTATTACCATATTTCTGTTGGAATGCACTTTTTCTATCAAACTGAAGAACATCATTGTCTCCCTCATTTTACACATTTGGTCGGCCTGGGGCTATAGTAGAAGACACTTGCCCAAGGTGCCACACAGTGGGACTGAACCCGGAACCATGTGGTTGGTAAGCAAGCTACTTACCACACAACTACTCCTGTGCCATCATCATCATCTTTGTTGTAGTTGTTTAACGTCTGCTTTCCATGGACTTAGGATTTGTGTGTGGAGGACAGAATTAGTTAGCAGAATTCTAACAATACAAAACTTACAACTGAAGAATGTTATTGCCTTAGGTTAGATTAGTCCTTTGGCCAAAGATTTCTAGCTTTGACTATCCTGTCTTTTATTCCCAGGCTCAGCATATTTTAACCATATTTTATATGATGGTAGAGTAGTATTGAAGTGAGATGTAACTGCTGTTTCTAGCAGATTGAACAACCCTCACAAGGTTTGGCAAGTTATTTATATCATACACTCACTCTTACTCACTGACATCTTTCTGCATTTTAACATAGGAATATTCTGACATCAGGACAAACATGTCTCTCTCCAACTCATAATAGTTCCAACATATAACATGAACTGGTTTTGTGCAAATTGTTTTGAAGATTGATTATTGCAGTTGTTGTTTTAGTTTCAGGTCAGCCATGCTCATGTAGACCTTTTACAATCAAAAGCACCAGCTGTGACCATCCTGTTTTATTTTCAGACCTAGCTTAGATCAATCTGAATTATACAGTCTGGATTTTTTTTTTTTTAAAGGAAATTTGACTGCTATTTCTAGCTAATTGAATGACTGCATAGAGCAGTGCTGATTGTGTCCTCTTAGGGCTGCTGTAACTTCACAAAGTTGCAGAAACTGGAACTGTTGAATGTTTAAGCCCTTTCCTTACCATTTTTCTGTAGAAATCCACTATTTTTTGTTTCAATTGATTTTTGAAATAACGAAGACTTTAGTAAAATAATTTAGTTATTAAGTTAGCATTAATAATAATAATTATTAGTTATTATTATTAAGTTGGCATCTGGAAGATAAATTGTCATGAAATTATGATGGAATGTTTTAATTTTGATCATTTTAAAAGGAGGTTGTATCATGGAACTAGGAGCAGTTTCCAGCAGGGGTTTCTATCAAAAGGGTTAAAAGGCTCATAAGTTTTCTCAGAATATTCAAACCAGGTAAAATATTTATAGCTTAAACACATTTTTTTCCCTCCAAAAAACAAACTTTGCCTGGGTTGAAATGTGAGGCACGTTTGAATAATTGTGAAGATCTCTTCACATGAAACCATCAGTTCCCTCATTCACCCACAAGCAAAAATATATTTATCCACATATTTATCCAGAAGCCAGTCGTGTGTGTGTGTGTGTGTGTGTGTGTGTGTTCCCTAGCATTGCTTGATAACCGATGTTGGTGTGTTTATGCCCCCGCAACTTAGCGATTCGGCAAAAAGAGACCGATAGAATAAGTACTAGGCTTACAAAGAATGTCCTGGGGTCGATTTGCTTGACTAAAAGGCGGTGCTCCAGCATGGCCACAGTCAAAAGACTGAAACAAGTAAAAGAGTAAATGCGGTATTGAGCACTCATTCCCACTATTCAATATTAGCATGTGTGTGTGTGTGTGTGTACACACACACACCTGCTAATATTGAACAGTGAGAGGTTGGATATAAGAAGCCTCAGATGTGGTGTGCAAGTGAAATGACTGCACTGGTATGGTCATGTGATGTGTATGGATGAGGACAATGGTATGGAGAAGTGTCACACTCTAACAGTGGAAGGAAGCTGTGGAAGAGGTAGACCCAGGAAGACCTGAGATGGGGTGGTGGACATTGGGCCTCACAGAGGCAATGACAAGCGACTGTGACCTTTGGAGATATGCTGTGCTTGACAAGATCCAGGAAGTAAAGTGAGACTGTAACCATGACCTATGCCAGTGTTACATAACCAGCCCATTTAAAAACACCCTTCAGTCGTTGGGTGATATGCCGTGCTTGTGAAGACCTGTTGAACCGAGTGAAATGATAGTCAAGGCCAATGCCAGTGCCGCCTAACTGGCTTCTGTGCAGGTGGCATGTAAAAGCATCCACTACACTCTAAGAGTGGTTAGCATTAGGAAGGGCATCCAGCTGTGGAAACCTTGACAAATCAGATTGGAGCCTGGTGTAACCTCCTGGCTTGCTAGTTCTCAGTCAAACTGTCCAACCCATGCTAGCATGGAAAGCAGACGTTAAACGATGATGATGATGATGGCACAGGAGTGGCTGTGTGGTAAGCAGCTTGCTTACCAACCACATGGTTCCAGGTTCAGTCCCACTGCGTGGCACCTTGGGCAAGTGTCTTCTACTATAGCCTCAGGCCGACCAAAGCCTTGCGAGTGGGTTTGATAGACGGAAACTGAAAGAAGCCCATCATATATATATATGTGTGTGTGTTTGTGTATAATTAATTTAAAAAAAAAACAGAAAAAAAACAAGAAAAAAATCAACAATGTGAGGGCGTGGTACATGCAAAGTATTAATGAGATGCTCAGAGAAGGAAAGAAAGAGTGGTTGTTTCACATTTCGAGCAAAGCTCTTCTTCAGAAACAGGAGACTGAGGAAAGTCCAAAAAAAAAAGGAAGAAGAAAAAAGAAAAAAATCACCAACAATATTTATATATATTCTTTTACTTGTTTCACTCATTTTGACTGCAGCCATGCTGGAGCACCGCCTTTAATTGAACAAATTGACCCCAGGACTTATTCTTTGTAAACCTAATACTTACTCGATCGGTCTCTTTTGCTGAACCGTTAAGTTACGGGGACGTAAACACACCAGCATCGGTTGTCAAGTGATGTCGGTGAGGACAAACACAGACACACAAACATTTACATACATACATATATAGATTGCTATAGATATATGCATCTATGTATGTGTCTTTGTGTTTGTCCCCCTACTATTGCTTGACAACTGATGCTGGTGTGTTTACGTCCCCGTAACTTAGTGGTTCAGCAAAAGAGACTGATAGAATAAGTGTTAGGCTTACAAAGAATAACTCTTGGGGTTGATTCCTTTAACTCTGAAGACAGTGCTCCAGCATGGCCGCAGCCAAATGACTGAAACAAACAAAAGAATAAAACAATATCTCTACGCAGATATGTATTTCTACACACACGCGCACACACACACACACACACACACACACACACGATGGTTTGTACAAATGAATGAACTGACCTGCTGTATAGAGACCAGTTCAAAATTTGTACAACCCTGGGCCATCTTTCAGCATTGATCTAAAGAACGAGTGGGTGGGAAGTATTGGAATGTTGTGTGGGAGTGCAGACTGTAGATTGATGTAACCAGCCAGGTGTGTGGATGTACAGGTGTGTACAGGTATGAATAACAGCCAGGAATCAATTGACCATGGTTCACTTGAATGAGCAAGGTATGTTGCAGTTGCCAGTTTATATAAAGCTGCTACTATTTTAATAGATCTAGAATTATATTCACAGATTTTTTTGTAAATATATATATTTATATTTCTTTTGTTATCTCTGCCTTAGTGAAGGCAGAGGTATTGTTTTCAGTCACATTTGTTTGTTTGTTTGTCCATGGACAAGATATCTCAAGAACCGCTGGATGGATTTGGATGAAACTTTCAGGGATGTTTGGCCTCATGACTGGCACGAACTATTTAGATTTTGGGATCAATCCGGTACCGGACAAGGATTCTGGATTATTTTTTCTGTTTTTTACTTAATTTTTGAGAGTGGTTGAGTTCATTTTTAGTATTCTCGTTTGTGAGAGCAATCGCGTTTATTTCAGATATTCTCATTTTAAAAATCATCTCCGGCTAATCATTGAGAGGACATTGGTGTTGCCTTGGCAGAGGTTTGCGCTCTCTGAGTGCTCTTGTTATTTTTATTATCATTATTGTTGAGATTAACATTGGCTTTCATCCTTTTGGGGTCAAAATAAATACCAGTTGAGCACTGAGGTTCATGTAATCAATTAGCCCCTCCCCTTTAAAATTTCAAGCCTTGTGCCTATTGCAGAAAAGATTGCTATCATTATTAGCTATGATAATATTCCGCCAAGGTCAACTTTGCCTTTCATCCTTTAAGTACCAGTTGCATACTGGGGTTGACTGGCCCCCTCCCCACAAATTTCTGGTCTTGTGTCTATAGTAGAAAGGGTCATTAGTTATGATAATGAAACAAAGATGGCTGAGGTAGAAGAGAGCTGTATTTTTTGTCTTTCCAAATGTCCTCTGTCTTGAATATTACTGGTATTTTGTATATATAATATAAAACAATAACAACAACAACAGTTGCTCTCTCTCATTCCCCCCCCCCCCCCGCACATAAAACTCGAGTTGTTATCAGTCCTACTCAACAACAAGGACTACTTAACTGATTATCAATAGAGATAATAATAGATAATTCAAATACTGAAGCAAAAATAATTCATGAGGTTTACAAAATATAAACAACGATAAATTAAAATTATGATAAATGTAAACAAACAAAGATTGCTTTTAGAAGCGTTGAGGTGTCTTAGAAAGTTAAAGAAGTGATTTTAAATTCTCAAACGCAGGATGATAATCAGTTAAGCAGTCCTTGTTGTTGAGTAGGACTGATAACAACTCGAGTTTTATGTACAGGGGGGATGAGAGAGATCAACTGTTATTTTGTTGTTATTTTTTTATATCATATTTACAAAATACCAGTAATACTCAAGACAGAATTTAAAATCACTTCTATAAACAATGATGTATCCATTTTTAATACGTTCTGGCAGATTTGGATGTGAATATCTGATCACTGTTGTATTTTCATCATCAGAGAATACCTCCTCTCTTTAAATGGTCGTACTGCATCACTACTTGATATCCTGTTGCTTATTTTGATTTTATCCACTTCAAGCTGTGCGGATAATACCAGACTGGACTTGGTGCTTCCACTTAAGTACCTCATTCAACTGAATCTCAATTTTATATATATATATATATATATATATATATATATATATATATATATATACAGACAAACAGATAGAATGGTTTCTGATTGGAGCACAAGGCCAGCAATCTCTAGTATTTGACTGGCACTTTATTCCATTGACCCTGAAAAGTGGTAATGCAAAGGTGACTTGAGCAGGAATTGAACTCAGAACGTAAAAAGCTGGAAGAAATGCCACAAAGTATTTATTGAAACACTCAAATGATTCTGCTAGGTGTTGTACAGAAAGCCAAAATTTCTAGATAATTATAAACTGATGAGGTGTGGGTGTGTGGTAAGAAGTCTGCTTCCCAACCACATGGTCCTGGGTTCAGTTCCACTGCATGGTACCTTAGGCATGTGTCTACCTCAGGCCGGCCTAAACCTTGTGGATTTGGTGCACAGAAACTGAAAGAATCCTGTTTGTGCGTGTGTGTGTGTGTGTGTGTGTGCGTGCGTGTGTGTGTGTGTGTGTGCGTGTTGTGCTTCCTATCACTCATTGAAAACTGGTTGGTTGTTTACATCCCCATAACTTAACAGTCCAACAAAAGAGACTGATATAAGTACTGGGGGCAATTTGACTAGAATTCTTCAGTGTTGCCCCCCCCCCCCCGCATGGAAAGCAGACGCCAAATGATGATGATGCATCTGTAAGTTATCAGCAGTAGAATGATAAACATCTCTCTCTCTTTCTCCCCCTCTCTCTCTCTACTGTGGCAATACTATCTAATTCAACAGTTATGTCCGTGTAACTCCTTAGCTTCCCATCTTGCATCTGTGCGACACATTAATTTACTGTGTCAGTTATTATTACGCTAATTTTTGTCATGGAAAATTATGCCAG
Organism: Octopus bimaculoides; assembly: GCF_046866305.1. Classification (NCBI taxonomy): domain Eukaryota; kingdom Metazoa; phylum Mollusca; class Cephalopoda; order Octopoda; family Octopodidae; genus Octopus; species Octopus bimaculoides. The sequence goes on from NC_142933.1 coordinate 7,567,322, forward strand.
GCTTTTTATCTGCTATTTCTTCACTGTTCATATGTTAAAGTTCCATTGTCATTTTCTCATTATGATTAATATGTAATTAGTCTATCCATGTCATCAATAATGATGGTAAATAGTTCAAATTATTAACAATATTAAAATAACATAAATTTGCAATATCTCTGCAATGTCCTTTCTCTCTCTCTCTCTCTTTTACTCTTTTACTTGTTTCAGTCATTTGACTGCGGCCATACTGGACTTATTCTTGGAAGTCTAGTACTTATTCTATCGGTCTTTTTTGCCGAACCGCTAAGTTACGGGGACGTAAACACACCAGCATCGGTTGTCAAGTGGTGTTGGGGGGGGGGGCAAACACAGACACAAACATATACACACACACACACACACACACACACACACACACACACACACACACACACACACACACACACACACACACACACACACACACACACACACACACACACACACACACACACACACACACACACACACACACACACACACACACACACACACACACACACACACACACACATATATGGATGTGTAATGTCAATGTGGATGTGTAATGTCAATGTGAATACCCGTCAGAGTGTAAGTATCTTGAGAGAAAAGCTGAACATTAGAAGCATCAGTTGTGGCGTGCAAGAGAGACGATTGCGCTGGTATGGACATGTGGTGAGAATGGAGGAGGATAGCTGCGTGAAAAAGTGCCACACCCTAACAGTTGAGGGAACCCGTGGAAGAGGTAGGCCCAGGAAGACCTGGGCTGAGGTGGTGAGGCAAGACCTTCGTACATTGGGCCTCACCGAGGCGATGACTACGGACCGAGACCTTTGGAAATGGGCTGTGCGTGAGAAGACCCGGCAAGCCAAGTAAGATCGTTGCCAGTGCCCCTGGACTGGTTCTTGTGCGGGTGGCACATGAGATGCACCATTTTGAGCGTGGCCGTTGCCAGTACCGCCTGACTGGCTCCTGTAGGATTTTCGAGCGAGATCGTTGCCAGTGCCCCTGGACTGGCTTGTGCGGGTGGCACATAAAAGACACCATTTCGAGCGTGGCCGTTTTCGTGCGGGTGACACGTAAAAGCACCCACTACACTCTCTGAGTGGTTGGCGTTAGGAAGGGCATCCAGCTGTAGAAACTCTGCCAAATCAGACTGGAGCCTGGTGTTGCCATCCGGTTTCACCAGTCCTCAGTCAAATCGTCCAACCCATGCTAGCATGGAAAGCGGACGTTAAACGATGATGATGATGATGATGAAATATACATACATACGACGGGCTTCTTTCAGTTTCCGTCTACCAAATCCACTCACAAGGCTTTGGTCGGCCCGAGGCTATAGTAGAAGACACTGGCCCAAGGTGCCACGCAGTGGGAATGAACCCGGAACCATGTGGTTGGTAAGCAAGCTACTTACCACACAGCCACTCCTGTGTCTTCATTTCCTTTTCCATTTCTTCAGAAGCAGAACCAGTTAGCTGCAAATGTGAGGTTCTGGGATATATTTGTTCTCGTATCCTCAAACAGCAGAGTCTTCTGCTAACTGTATGACTTGATGTTTTCTGAGAAGTTTATGATGTAGATGCTGAGCATCAGTCACGTGACATTTGACTTTAACCATTTTGGAATTAGAAACGATACATTTCTTCATCTCAGAGATTTAAAAATGTATCATTTCTAATTTTTGTAATCAGTGAATGTGTTTCACTACAATTATTATGTTTACGAGAGCTTGACAGGCATCTTCGACTTGCAGGTCATGCTACTCCAGGCTGATGACGAGCAAAAACTCAGAAACATGTCCCTGGATGCAGGCTTGGCTGGGTGGAGGTGCTTGTCTCCCCCTCGTAAACATAAGGACACAGGAAATGTGTCAAGGCCAACAGGAAGCGGTCCATATTGCAGATATTTTCCTTTGTGTGACACAAAATATATAATTGTAGAAGAACATTTATTCTAAAAATGATTTGTCTAATTTCCCCTCATCTCTTGCCCTTCATGCAAATAAAGGAGTTATTATTAACAGTAAAACCTCAAGCTCTTGTAGAGTTGTTACCATCTCAGACGAAATGCTTAGTATTTTTCAGCTCTTTACATTTTAAGTTCAAACCCTACCAAGGTTAACTTTGTCTTTCGCCTTTTTGGGGATCAATAAAATAAGTATCAGATGAGCATTAAGGGATGATGTAATCAGCCAGCACCCTCCTACAAATTTCAGGGCTTTTTGCTTGAGTGAGAGAGCAGCATACACCATCAGTGATATTGGAGTACGAATATACGAAGCCCAGTATACCCATCATGACTACCCGTCTGATAACGGTACACCAGGCACATGCATCACAACCATATGTGCGCGACATGGTGATCTCATATGAAAATAAACAGCTCATGATGACCTTGCAGGTGGGGCCCAGTTAGAATTTTCTTCAGGTCGAGTAGCCCATCCCACTCAAAAGGTCCTTGAATAAGGGTTAAGGATGTTAAATGAAACACCCATGTTTTCAGAGGTGAATTATTCAAACCCCAAAGAATTCCTCTCAACACATGGCTGTGATGTTCTACTGCTGCTGCTGCTGCTGCAACTACTGATGCTGCTGCTGCTGCTACTACTACTACTACTTATTATCATCATCATCATCATCATCATTATTATTATTTTTATTATTATTATTATTATTCAAGGGTGAAATGGTGAAGTCAATGGGTCGTCAAGGAAATCCTTTGCTATGTTTATTTCTTTTCTCCTTGTTTCCCATCTCGTCTGGGTTGCCATGGTATTTCATCCTTATATAGGTGGAGCAGAAATCAATCAAAATATTGCTGTTGATTTATGATTTAATCCACTACACGCCTCACCTGTAAATTTGTTTATCTTGTACCTGTGTATCAGAAATCCTCCTCTTCCCTCTCCTCCTTATTAATAATAATAATAATAGTAAGAATAAGAATCCTTTCTATTATAGGCACAAGGCCTGAAATTTTGGGGGAGGGGGTAAGTCAGTTACATCGACCCTAGTGTTTCACTGGTACTTAATTTATCAACCCCGAAAGGATGAAAGTCAACCTTGGCAGAATTTGAACTCAGAACGTAGTGACTGGCAAAATACTGCTAAGCATTTCGCCATGATAGATCGCTGACCAAAACATTCAATTTTTTTTCTCCGTGTTTTTCTCCTTGTTTTCTCCGTATTCTTTCTGTTGAAGAGCGTAGCTCGAAACGTTAAAGACTTTCTCTATTCCCAAGCGTTAAACTAATACATCCTTTTGTTGTTTACACCACCTGTCCTCGTCTGTTGTTTTTTTCGTAAATTCTCCCATATATATATATATATATATATATATATATATATATATATAACCCATGCCAGCTTGGAAAATGGACGTTAAACAATGATATATATATATGTATATATATAAAACCCATGCCAGCATGGAAAGTGGATGTTAAACCATAATGATAGATATATATATAGACATATATAAGTACAAATAGATGCTGTGTTTTTGTTGTGACAGCAAATTCTGGGGGTAAAAATACACCCATTTCCTTTGTTCTCTGAGTTACGTATTCTTTCCATTTTATTTCTTCAGCCTTATCCCCCCCCGAGTCATTTTTAGAATTATTTTTATTTATTTATTGACCACTTTCAAAAAAATAATTCTTTGTTTGGGCAAGCTGTCATGTGCCTCTTGAGTTCATGTAAGTCTTATAACCACACACACACACACACACACATAACACACATACACTCTCTTTCTCTCTCTCTCTCTCTCTCTCTCTTTTTCTCTCTCTCTCTCTTTTTCTCTCTCTCTCTCTCTTTTTCTCTCTCTCTCTCTCTCTCTCCAATGATGAGTTTATAGATCTGATTATATGTTTACTTGCAACTAAATGACCTTTGTACTTCAAAAAAAAAAATCTTTTCCCCTCCGTACAGTTTAATAAGAACATGTAACCTCTAAATCCAACCCAAGCTCTCTATCTCTCTCTCTCTCACACTCTCTCTCTCACACACTCTCTCTCTCACTCTCTCTCTCTCTCTCTCTTTCTCTCTGTCTCTCTCTCTCTCTCTCTCTCTCTCTTTCTCTGTGGATTTCATCAGAATAAACATGAATGGTAACAGATAACCAGTGTTTTGGCAGATGAACTTCATGTCATTTAACACAAAATCTATATTGAATAAATTGGTTTTACAGATTGGAAGTATGAGAGAACCAAGGTTTTATTTCATTCTCTTTTCTATCTCCGTTAATTACACACACACACACACACTTGTTATTTATGTAATCAGATTAAATAGGTTTCATATAATGAAAGATGTAATTTCTGCTCAGTTACACAAACAATGTCATTGTTTTTACATCAGAAACCTAATTCCAGTCTCAGTGTTTTCATATTTCATCTCATTTAATGAAGGGTGGGGGGTGGGGGTTGTTGATAGCCCCAGGTCAGTCCTGATCAGGGAAAACTTGTAGTCAGAGACAGTCTTACTATGACCATCCTGTCTCTTTAGACTGCATTATCCAAAATAGCTTTTTTTTTTTTTTTTGATGTAATTTAAGAATTGTTTTGACTGTTTTTACCTGGTCAGGTATCCATGTTGAAGCTCTCTCAGTGTAATAATTTAGATCAGGTGCAATCAAGCGGACCATTCAAAAGTCATTCTGTCACTATTCCAGATTTTCTCTAAATTATTCAGTGTCTCCTTTTTTAAAATGCAGAAGAGTGTGAATTAAGAATGATTTAGCTGTCATTTCTAGTAGAGGGATTCACCCTGTAGAGGCTCCATTTAGTGAAGATTAATGACTTTATGCTCTTGTTCTCCATGAGAACAGTTAATTTTATTAACCCTCTCAACATCTGGCAGAAAGCAGTACCACATCTTCCCTCACAATATCACATCTCCCCCCATAATATCACATCTCACCCCTCCAACAATACCACATCTCCCCTCTCAGTTGAGGGGCTGTCTTGTCTTATGAGCTACATTGCATCTTCACTAATGTTGGTGGCATGAGAAAAGTACTGAGTCCATTCTGTATAAGGGTTGGGATTCGGAAGAGCATCTGACTGCAGGAATCATGCCAATGTAGATGTTAGAGCTTGATGCAGTTCTCTGGCTTTTGAATCTTGTCAAACTGTCCAACCCATACCAGCATGGAAAATGGACATTAAATGATGGTGATGATGATGTTAAATGGTGCGTGTTAGTGTATTATCCAAAAGCAGTTCAAAGGCAGCATCAAGAGTCCAAAGTAAGCCTCCTCCCCCAAGATTTTGGGCCTTGTGCCTAGATTAGAAATGAATATATGATATTCATGTGGCATAGTGGTTAAGAGTGCGGGCTACTAACCCCAAGATTCCGAGTTCGATTCCAGGCAGTGACCTGAATAATAACATCAAAAAATTCATTAGGAATGAGAACCCAGGTTCAAAATTTCCCCAAGACACCTGATGAAGGCTCTAGCCAAAACATTGTGTTACCGACAAACAAGATGAGAACAAATATCCATCAAATGTAAATGTAAGTTACGGGGACGTAAACACACCAGTATCGGTTGTGGGGAGAAACACAGACACACAAACATATACACACACACATACATACATATATATATATATATATATATATATATCATCATCATCATTTAACGTCCGCTTTCCATGCTAGCATGGGTATATATATATATGCAACGTGCTTCTTTCAGTTTCCATCTACCAAATCCACTCACAAGGCTTTGGTTGGCTCGAGGCTATAGTAGAAGACACTTGCCCAAGGTACCACGCTGTGGGACTGAAACCAGAACTATGTGGCTGGTAAGCAAGCTACTTACCACACAGCCACTGCTGCTGATGAGGTTTTGAACTGTTTCTGTAAAGAAACACTTGCCCAAGGTGCTGTTTCATTGAACTAAACTGCAATATTCCTGAAAGGCTGACTGGTCATAGATAGAATGTCTTTAGATTATAGGTCATCTTGACCAATTTTGACCTGGGCTAAACAACAACCGCCAGGTGTTTATTGTTGCCAACCATGTCAGCATAAAAAGAGACATTTTAACATTTCATTACAATGTAATTAATTTGTATAGAGTCATTAAAGAACCCGGAATAAAAGTAGCTGCTTTATTGTCAGGTCAGCAAATATATACAATAACTTTTATCAATTTAGCTTTGATACATTTGTCTATAACACACTCACACAAGGTCTCTTTTCTCTATTCTTTCTGAAGAGTCTGCTTTTAATTTTCTTTCCTCCTCCTCCTCTTTCCCTAACAACCACATTTCAATGATTTATATGTAAACATTGAACCTGTTCGACCAGTAACTGAGAACTGTTATCACAAATAATAAACCTGACTTGCTGAGATTAATCTGGGATTGTAAAGATCTACTTGATTGGTTCTGAAAATATGATTCTGTATTGAACACTAACCACCCTTCCTTCTCCTCTCACTCATCCTCACATTGCAGAATCAATCATAGATTTTCTACATTAAATAGATACAGTAATAAATTTGTGATTTTTTTTTCTCTGCTTGTGGCTGCTTCACTGGCAAAATACATAACCTCCTGGGGATAGAACCTCCAAACTGTTGCCTGACAGCTCAATGCAATAGCTTTAAGTAGCTCCCTAAATTGGGGAGGTGACTACATGTTTCAAATCTGAAATCAGCTTAACCCTTTCGACCGGGAATTTTTTCTCAAGATTTGCATGCATCTTCTCTAAAATTTTGGTAAAACTTTATAGTGTAGATGCTTATTAGACAGTTTATGACGGTACCAATTATGTAGACACTATTTTAAGTCTGGTACATATTTGTACAATTTGGGTTATCTAATCTACTATGCATGTACCATTGTATTTGGACGAAGTACCATGTATGTACCAGTTGTATCAAAATACCTCAGTGAATCTTGCAAGAAATCATCATCATCATCATCATCGTTTAACGTCCGCTTTCCATGCTAGCATGGGTTGGATGGTTTGACTGAGGACTGGTGAAACCAGATGGCTACACCAAGCTCCAATCTGATTTGGCAGAGTTTATACAGCTGGATGCCCTTCCTAACACCAACCACTCAGAGTGTAGTGGGTGCTTTTACATGCCACTGGCACAAAGGCCAGTCAGGCGGAACTGGCAACGGCCACGCTCAAAATGGTGTATTTTATGTGCCACCCACACAAGAGCCAGTCCAGGGGCACTGGCAACCATCTCGCTTGAAAATCCTTACACATGTCACGGGCACAAGTGCCAGAAAGGCAACGCTGAGCACAGGTGCCATCATGATTTCGCTTTCACTTGCCCCAATAAGTCTTCGCAAGCTGAGATTCGTGTCCAATGAAGGAGACGACGTTGGCACGGGTGCCAGTCAACAACCAAATTTCCCATTACTGTTTTCAAGAAAAAAACCTAGGTTAGACAGTGTTTTCTCAAAGAAACCAAAATATAAGATGGCCATGGCAGATATGTTTTTGATCATTGATCTGTGGGTGGAGTAATAATGTGTTGGCTGAGGATTGGATAAAAAGTGTCATTGGTTTAGTTAAAAAAAAGTGTGATGAAATAATTAAGCTTAGACTAATCATGATCATCTCAACACCAAAAAAAACATTTTACAGATGTGCATATACTTATATCTGTCTGTCCCCACACTCACACGTGTGTGAGTCTTGGCTATTGTACATATCAGTCCTATTTACATATCAGTCCTATTGTACATGTCAGTCCTGGCTATTGTACATGTCAGTCCTGGCTATTGTACATATACTGTGATGTCTCTTTTACTCTTTTACTTGTTTCAGTCATTTGACTGTGGCCATGCTGGAGCACTGCCTTTAGTCGAGCAAATTAACCCCAGGACTTATTCTTTGTAAGCCTAGTACTTACTCTATCAGACTCTTTGCCGAACCACTAAGTAACAGGGTCGTAAACACATCATCAGTTGTCAAGCGATGTTGGGTGGGGGACAAACACAGACACACAAACACACACACACACATATATATATATATATATATATATACATATATACGACAGGCTTCTTTCAGTTTCCGTCTACCAAATTCACTCGCAAGGCTTTGGTCGGCCCAAGGCTATAGTAGAAGACACTTGCCCAAGGTGCCATGCAGTGGGATTGAACCCGGAACTAGGCGGTTGGTAAGCAAGCTACTTACCACATAGCCACTCCTGCTCCTGTCTCTATATGCTTTACAGTCAGAACTGACTGACCAAGTAAATTAATTGTTTCTACAACAATTTTATTTACAAACTACCTCAATAACAAATGAATGTTTGTAGTTTTACTTTACACCTTATCATTCATGTGACATCAATGCATTTATATGAAGAATTATAAAGCATCACCTCTAAATATCAGCATTATCTGAAATAATTAAAAATATTATTGATGTTCTGTTTAACCCATTAAGTCCCACTGTCCTATAAATAGGACACTAAATGAGAACATTAAATAAGCTATATCACATTGTCTCATTGTCTCAGTGTCCTATTTATATGACACCAAGTATTTCCATTTCTACTTGAAGTAAAGGAGTTTTAATTGTTTTTCTCAATCTGTAAAAATTTAAAAGTAATATTCAGAAATTTAAGTACTCTGGGACGTAATATGTTAATAGACTATATTCTGTATAACTTGCACAAGTTTTGGCCATTACTGCAGTGTGCAATGAAATGGATGGTAATTTTCTGGGTGACACCATAATGGCTACTTCAACACACATGGACACAAATCTACTAACCATCATTGACAGGAAACTGGCCGGACACCTCAATGGTCCCTTCCCTAATAATTAATGAATCATTTATCACTGTTAGACTCCTCCAAATCAAGCAGGAAAACTTAATGTATTATGATATTAGAAACATATGAGGACAAAACTGTATTCAAATGTTAAGCTTATCTTTAAAAATGTTAATTTTGGTCAATTCAAGGCTGCATGTACTTAATGAGAAAGATAAAAACGTGAATACTTATTACAATTTGATCTTTTTTTATAAATGTTTTTACATTTTATCATTCATAGGTGCAGGAGTGTGTGGTAAGAAGCTTACTTCCCAACTACATGGTTCCAGGTTCAGTTCTACTGTGTGGCACCTTGGGAAAGTGTCTTCTATTATAGCCTCAGTCCAACCAAAGCCTTGTGAGTGGATTTGGTAGACAGAAACTGAAAGAAGACCATTGTATATCATCGTTGTTGTTTAACGTCCACTTTCCATGCTGGTATGAGTTTGACGGTTTGACTGAGGGCTGGCGAGCCAGGAGGCTGCACCAGGCTCCTGTCCGATCTAGCAAGGTTTCTACAGCTAGATGCCCTTCCTAATGCCAACCACTCTTTCAGTTTTCGTCTACCAAATCCACCCACAAGGCTTTGGTCAGCCCGAGGCTGTAGTAGAAGGCACTTGCCCAAGGTGCCACGCAGTAGGACTGAACCCGGAACCATATGGTTGGTAAGCAAGCTACTTACCACACAGCCACTCCTACACATTATCTGAAATAATTTTAAAATATTAGCGATGTACTGATTGTATAGAATATACTCTATATAACATTATTTACATAATTCCTCATCTCTTAAATATAGAACTGTATACTCTATATAATACAGGTTTTAGCCATTGCTGCAGTGTGCAGTTAAATACAAGGGACAATCCTGGAATGATTGTCGTGTACATACATACATACATACATACATACATACATATTATTATAAGATCTGGTAATTAGTCATATATTAATATATTAATTAATATCGATTAATTATCAGGGGGCCAGCACATTTAAAGAATCAAAGAGATTCAGAAATATTATCTGCAATCTCAGGGGATTAAGGTACATTTTAAAAAATAACGTCGACCACTAACGTGGACAATTAATGCGCTAGAAATAGATCACATCTTGTTGTGATCTATTTCTAGCGCATTAATTGTCCACGTTAGTGGTCGACGTTACATACATACATACATAGGCACTACAGTTAAAACCTTCACTAAATCAGAAAATTTGATGCGCATAAAAATTATGCTTTGCTAGCTGCTAGGTCAATTAATTATTCTTTTCTACTCAAGGCACAAGGCCTGAAATTTTTAGGGAGGGGGCCAGTTGATTAGATCAACCCCAGTACACAACTGGTACTTAATTTATGGACCCTGAAAGGATGAAAGGCGGTCAATTAATTATTGATACACTAAGGTTTTCTGATTTACTGAAGTTCTTAATGGACAAGCAAATACCCTGTTTCTGACCAGTTCTGGTCAAGCCATTTCCTACTTATCTGCCCCTGTCAATCTTGTAAAAGATATTCGTCCTGTATATTTGATGACACACTGTAGCAACAGCTAAAACTGCACTGCTTAAATAGACTGTACTGTTTCTTATATTTGCATCATGAAATAATTAAATATTGGTTTTGAGATCTACGAGTAACATTTAGAATATAAAGTCTATCTACCGAATGTAGCCGATGCCAGCGCCGCCTTGACTGGCTCCTGTGCTGGTGGCACGTAAAAAGCACCATTTGATTGTGGTCGATACCAGCCCACTCTGGCCCCTGTGCCAGAGGCACGTAAAAAAAGCACCCACTACACTCTCGGAGTGGTTGGCGTTAGGAAGGGCATCCAGCTGTAGAAACACTGCCAGATCAGATTGAAGCCTGGTGCAGCCTCCTGGTTTCCTAGACCCCAGTCAAACCGTCCAACCCATGCCAGCATGGAAAACGGATGTTAAATGATGATGATATATATATATAAAATCAAAATAAGCATCAGGATATCAAATAGTGGTGCAGTACGACCGTTTCAAGCGGCTCCATGTAATTAATTGAACAATGCAATCATTACATCAATTTAAATGCAGCTGGCATATATTTATATTGCTAAAGGCTAACCAACTGTTTGTATAGCAGCCATTTGGATCTCACTACTTTATTATATGCCAGCATAAAAGACGGATGTTAAATGATGATGGTGGTGTGTGTGTGTGTGTGTGTGTGTGCATGTATGTATAATGTAGACAGAATATTAATAACAGAACTCTGGACACTACTGATACATTCTAGTTTAAATACATGTATATATGTGTATATATGTGTATATATGTGTATATATGTGTATATACAATTGTTTACTTTAAGCATCAACTCGTATTTCAAATATATCACTGTACTATCTTCCTTCAGCAGATTGCTAAACTTAAACAAGGAATAAAAACTTGTTGGATGAAAATAAATAAGAAAAAATTACACAATTACATTAGATATTTGGATTCTATGACTAATCTTGTATATTTACCTACCACCTACTTTAGCAGAGCCGGAATTTGAAGTGTTGCTCTAACACAAATATCATTTCTTCCCCCACACAAAAACATTCACCTCAAATGTCAGATCTCTGAAGGAAGAGTTGTTGCATATTTCTTTGTTAACGAGGGATTGATGTAATGTGTTCAAATACAGTTAGTGATCATAAATATGGTGACTGAGCCTTCCTGCCCTACATCATGGAGAGATGTGGCTTGTTTGTTACAAGGAAGGCAACATGTTTTGGAAAACAGACAACCCATGCCATCATGAGAAACATGTTAAATGATCTTGTTTAAATTTTTCTTTCAAGTAAACAGAAATTCTAGTCAAAGCCTCTCAGTTATAAAACGTTTTTTTTTTTTTTTTTTGTTTAAATTATGATACAAGAGGCAAAGTATAACAAAACTTTTCATATAGGTGCAGGAGTGGCTGTGTGGTAGGTAGCTTGCTCACCAACCACATGGTTCTGGGTTCAGTCCCACTGCTTGGCACCTTGGGCAAGTGTCTTCTATAGCCTCGGGCCGACCAAAGCCTTGTGAATGGATTCGGTAGACAGAAACTGAAAGGTGTGTGTGTGTGTGTGTGTGTGTGTGTGTGTGTGTGTGTGTGTGTGTGTGTGTGTGTGTGTGAAACATCACTTGACAACCGTTGTTGGTGTGTTTACGTCCCCGTAACTTAGTGGTCCAGCAAAAAGATACCGATAGAATAAGTACTAGGCTTACAAAGAATAAGTCCTGGGGTCGATTTGCTCGACTAAAAGGTGGTGCTCCAACATGGCCGCAGTCAAATGACTGAAACAAGTAAAAGAGTATTAATGAATCATTTGAAATAGAGCAACCATATTTTTCTGAGCTGACATTTTCATTTCTGTAATATGAAACAAATAACACAAGAATAATCCACTAATGATAACAATATATAAATCTCTAAACACAGATTGGTAATTATTGTATGTAAATACCAGTTGTTAGCTGAATGGAATTCAGTTTAATAAGAAAGTGTTCTCAAATATAATTGCCATTTAACAGTACAAATGACTCTTGAGTCAAAAGTAACAACCATCATCATCATAAACAGAAAACCGTTTCTCAATGGGTTATTGTTTGTTCCACTTAGCTCTTGTAAAGTAGACCGAACAATCAGTGTTCTAGATATGACTGCCTCCTCTTAATTTGAGACAATGTATTCAGATTAACACTATGCAAGTGGGTCATTTTTTTTTATTGTGACCAAGACTGCCATTCTTGCATTGGTCTCCATAGCCACAAGAGGCGCTGCTCAAGCTGACCGGCCCAGCCTAGATAATAAATGGACAGACACGATACCCATGGTCAGCCTTGACCAAAGGTGGCATCTAAGGATGTGGTTTGAGAGGATGGGTTGGTATTTCTTGCAGATTGAGTGACTATATAAAGAGGTTTCCTCAATGTTTATTTCTGAACCTATAAAATTACAAAATTCAAAACATGTGACATATTTTATCATTTGAAATGTGTAGGAAAAGGATTCGTCATTTCTATTACTATGACTGCATTTTGGAGATAAATTGATATCAAACTAAACTTATTTTTTAATTACTCTGTACCAAACAGGAACTGAACAGAAATACTTTGTCATAATAAGAACTATCTTAAACCATATTTGGCAGCTTAACAACAAACATGAGCTTTTGTGTAGAACAGTCCAATTTTGGCAGGCTCTTTCTTCAATCTACTTATAACCCAAACTCTGACTTTGGTGACCTTGTGTTCAGATTCAGGTTAATTTCCTGAAATTTGTGTGTGTGTGTGTGTGAAATATTTTTTGATCCACAAAATTACCAATATTTTTTAGTGATCATTTGATTGACTTATCTCGAGAATCATCACCAATCAGAAAATGACCAATGGGAAGGTATTTCTATATCTAAAACATATTGATCTCAGTAATATGAAATGCATTGCCAACAGCAAATCAGTCTGAAATGTATCAAAAATGAATTGAAAACCTTTTCTTTCTGCAATTATTGGAGTATTATTTTCATAACCTGAAATAAAATCTTTAAAACTTTTCCACAACTGAAACAAGTACCAGTTTTGTACTGAGGTCTATGTAATCAACTATTCCCCTCCCCACAAAATCCAGACCTTGTGTCTATAGTTGAAAGGGTTATTATTATTATTAAGGCGGCGAGCTGGCAGAATCGTTAGCAGACCAGATGAAATGCTTAGTAGTATTTTGCCCGTTGTTACATTCTGAGTTCAAATTCCGCTGAGGTTGACTTTACTTTTCATCCTTTTGGGGTCGATAGAATATGTACCACTTGAACACTGAAGTCGATATAATCGACTCATCCCTACCTCCCCCAAGCTGCCCTTGTGGCAAAAAAACATTTGAAATAATTATAATTATTATTAGGCAGCAAGATGGCAGGATCGTTAGCACTCTGGCCAAACTGCTTAGTGGCATTTCCTCTGTCCTTATGTTCTGAGTTCAAATTCCGTCAGGGTTGACTTTGCCTTTTGACCTTTCGGGGTCGATGTAATCAACTATTCCCTCACCCCCAAAATTTCTGGCCTTGTGCCTATAGTTGAAAGGATTATTATTAGATTAGCGAATAGAGCAACAGCCATGGCTCAGTGGTTAGAGCGTCGATCTTACGATCGTCAGATTGTGAATTCGAATCCTGGACCGGGCTGCATGTTGTGTTCTTGAACAAGGCACTTTATTTCATGTTGCTCCAGTTCACTCAGCTATAGAAATGAGTTGTGATGTCACAGATACCAAGCTGTATTGGCCCCTTTGCCTTTCCCTTGGATAACACTGGTAGCGTGGAGAAGGGAGGCTGGTATGCATAGGAGACTGCTGGTCTTCCATAAACAACCTTGCCCGGACTTGTACCTGAGAGCGTAACTTTCTAGGTGCAATCCCATCGAAGGGGGTCTCAGTCGAGCAACAGCCTTCACTTATATCTTCATCTAATCGTCAGGACCATAATTTATTCACTATCATCATCATCATTGTGTTTGTGAATCATACCAATAAGACCTCTTAGAAAATCTGAAAATGTTACGATAAAATTTATTAAAAAATTTTTTAAATTTATATTACATTCATATCTTTACCATCTCTTCCCCCCCCCCTTCTTTCTACTTTTTACTCTTGCTGTCTCAGAGCCATGTTAAACTAGCTGTTGATATCAGAGTGAGGTTGATTTAGTCAATTATGCTCTTTTCTCTGTGTCCAATAAGTGTTAGAGGAAGTATTTTTTAATGACTGGATTACAATTCTAAAACTTCAATTACAGTAAAACAAACAAACCAAAGTAGAAAAAGAAAAAAAAAAAAGAAAAGAAAAAGACTAAGCTAATTTTTATGTGAATGCTAAAACCTCTCTTTAAATGTTTTATTATTTATGCTTTCTAATGATGACGATAAAGAGAAACCACATTTAATGATGTTGTTTAAGTCTGTCTGCTTTGATTAAAGCAAATCTACTCAGATCAAAAAGTGTTCCAGCTGTTTCCATCTGGTCTTTTTCTTTTAACAAACATAATGTAACCCTAAATACATTGGACAATGTGTTCTTGGCCTAGATGTTTATTGCTAGTCATATAACTAGTTTCCCTGCTAATAATTATGTTGTTGACTCCATTTAAGTAGGATTTCTGTTATTTCCAGCAAACTGAGTGACTGAGCAAATGCTCCCTCGTTCTGTCTCTCAGCTTTTATACAAAAGCTGTTGCCAAATGGTTGGTTCCCCTTAAAATTGTGGTCATTAGCTAAACTTGTGGTTTAGGACTCAAGTCACCCTTGATCAAACAGATCAATATAATCACTTTGGCTGTTAATTATTATTTTTTTTTTTGGTGAGTGGGGGGCATTGTGTAACTTGGACTACATTAACCATTGTGTTCTTTTTTAAGGTAACCTTGTAATATTACAAGAAAGCCAATTCTGAAGAATGTTTTTTTACACTGGCCATAGTACATCATTCAAACCTTCTCAGATGAAAATGTCTGGAGTCATCTGTGGTTAACCATTTGTGGAACTACTTCTGAGGTGCTATTCCTTCTGCTGTCTGTAATGGTTCCTATTTGACTGGATATATTTGGTGCATATATTTTATGAATGCCGAAACTTTGTTTAATTAATAAACAAACAAAAAACACCTTTCGTGTTTACTTTAGATTCCTAGACAAAATCATTACGTTCGTTTTAATTTTTCTCTTTTGCAATTTCAATTAGTCTTCTCTTTTTTCATACTTCTTTTGTGGTGGTGGTGGTGGTGGGGGGGATATTTTTGTATTTTAAAATTCTCTTCATATATAGAGCTTTATTAAAAAGAAAACTTTTAACTTTAGGAGACTGATATATTACCGATTACAATAAAGCAACGTTCTGACTGTCTTCCATCAAATGATCAATAAGAAAATTTGATTACTTTTAGAATGCAAATGTAAAAACCATTGAGAAATATGTCAATAAGTCTTTATTAACAACATTGTATCTTGAAGTAAATCCATCTGTTAATAATAATTTTGTTATACAAGGTAGTGAGCTGGCGGAAACGTTAGCACACTGGGCAAAATGCTTAGCGGTATTTCATCTGTCCTTATATTCTGAGTTCAAATTCTGCTGAGGTTGACTTTGCCTTTCATCCTTTTGGGGTCGATAAATTAAGTACTAGTTATGTACTGGGATCGATCTAATCGACTGGCTCCCTCCCCAAAAATTTCGGGCCTTGTGCCTAGAATAGAAAAGAATATTTTTGTTATAACTCTGCATTAATCTCCCTCCTTGAACCATTGTATTTTTTATCTTTTAATGTTATCTTCATCAAAATATCCTGTGTTGCAGATATGTTTGAAGTGTGTGCCACATCATCCAGCTGTTGTTGTTGCCATTCTGCCAATCACGACCAAGAGAATAGCTTCTTATTACAATGGACTCTATTTCTCTCGCATCATCAAAGATCTACTCTCCTGTCTTTTCATCAAACGCCGAAATCTCTTGCAATACCCGGAACTCCTCCTTACCCAGAGGAAATGTATATGGTGGCATTCCTGTGAATTTATTGCTCAATGTTATTGGGTGGCTGGTGAGTCTTTCTTTTTGTATTTTACCTAAAATTTAGAATATTTCCCTTTATCTTTTGAATATCAACCAGTTCAAGTCTACGACAACTAAAGGATTTTTATTTCTTCAAATCTCCAGCTGTAGAAACCTTGCCAGATCAGATTGGAACCTGGTGCAGCCACTGGCTCCCCAGTGCTCAGTCAAACCATCCAACACATGCCAGCATGGAAAGCGGATGTTAAGCGATGATGATGGCACATACATACACAACGGGCTTCTTTCAGTTTCCGCCTACCAAATCCACTCATTGTAACAAGATACATATTACTGTCCACACATATTTGTGTCATCAGATAAAAATGTTGCCATCATTTATTATTTATTTCAGGCTACAATGATCATTTACTGTCATTAGTGTAACATTTCTGACCTTTCCTCTTCAATATCTTCATTGGCTTCGTTGAGTGATTGTGTGTGTGTGTGTGTGTGTGTGCGTGTGTGCGTGTGTGCGCGTGCGCGTGCGCGTGCGTGTGCGTGCGTGCGTGTGCGCGCTTGTGATGAATAATAAAGATAATCCTTTCTACTTTAGTCACAAGGCCTGAAATTTGATGGGGGAGGGCACTAGTTGATTACATTAACCCCTGTATTTAACTGGTATTTATTTCTTTATCC
Source organism: Octopus bimaculoides (assembly GCF_046866305.1). Lineage (NCBI taxonomy): Eukaryota > Metazoa > Mollusca > Cephalopoda > Octopoda > Octopodidae > Octopus > Octopus bimaculoides. Next base: position 7,584,375 of record NC_142933.1, read on the forward strand.
CAGAAAGGATTAAAGGGAAAGCCAGCCTCAGTAAAATTTAAACCCAGGGCTTAAAGGGCCAGAGGAAATGCCACTAAACATTTTATGCAGCATGGTTAGGATTCTGTTAGCTTGTGACCTTAATAATAATAATAATAATAATAATAATAATAATAATCCTTTCTACAGAAGGCACAAGGTTTGAAATTTGAGGAGAGGGAATGAGTCAATCATATCGACCCAGTGTTCAACTGGTATTTAATTTTATCGACCCCCAAAAGAATGAAAGGCAAAGTTGACCTCAGTGGAATTTGAACTCAGAATGCGACAGGTAAAATACTGCTAAGCATTTTGTCCGGCATTCTAACAACTCTGCCAGCTTACCACCTTAATAATAATAATAATAATAATGGCTTCAAATTTTGTCATGAAGCCAGCAATTTCAGACAGGGGGTAAGTCAACTGCATTGATTCCAGTGTCCAACTAGTACTTATTTTATTGACCCCGAAAGGATGAAAGGCAAAGTATATATATATTTCAAAATGTAACCACATGTGAATCATTGCCGTTTTTTTTTTTTTTTTTTTTTTTTTTTATCCTCCACCATCTTCCTTTTCTCTTGGACTTTCCTCTGACTCCTGCTTCTGAAGAAGAGCTTTGCTCGAAACATAAAACCAACTTTCTTTCCTTCCTTGAGTGTCTGCTAATACCTTACATGTACCACATCCTTGTGTTGTTTTTTTTTTTTTTTGATGTTTATTCTTTGTTTTTTAGGATTTAATATATATATATATATATATATATATATATATATATATATATATATATATCATCATCATCATCATCATCGTTTAACGTCTGCTTTCCATGCTAGCATGGGTTGGACGATTTAACTGAGGACTGGTGGACCAGAAGGCTACACCAGGCTCCAACCTGATCTAGCAGAGTTTCTACAGCTGGATGCCCTTCCTAACGCCAACCACTCCGAGAGTGTAGTGGGTGCTTTTACGTGTCACCGGCATGAGGCTCAGTCACGTGGTACTGACAACAGCCACACTCAAAATGGTGTTTTTTACGTGCCACTGGCACATGTGCCAGTAAGGCGACGCTGGTAATGATCACGCTCAAATGGTGGTATTTACATGCCACTAGCACAGAAGCTAGACAACTGCTCTGGCAATGATCACGCTTGGATGGTGCTGTTAGTGCTCCACTGGCACAGGTGCCGGTCATCGAATATGGTTAATATATATATATATATATATATATATATATATTTGTTTTGCAAGATTTTTGATGTGAAATCGTGTGTTGAAACAGATGTTGTTGTACTTGGGGCATGGTCATATTGCCAGTTTAGCCAATAAAAACACATGCACTGTATATTTGGTGTTAATTTGCTTCAGCTTTATATTACATTAATCTTAATCTTATTTCGGCCAGAGTTCTTTCGTCACACTTCTGTGACCTCATCAGTGGTCCTTTGTTTCCTTCTTATGTGTGTCTCACCTTGCTAACTATCAGCCATTTTGTATTTTGTATTCCTATTGTATGTGTCTACGCATGCGTGTCCTTCAATGTGTCTGTGTCTTTTGTAGATGCATGTGTGTGTATGGGGAGTGTCTGTATCACCTATATACTCTGTTAATACGTGTTCGTTTGTATTTGTTCTTATTTATTTATTTGTTCATGTTTTTTTTTTGTGTTTAATTAAATTTTGTTAACGTATGTAGTATTTAATTCCATTTGCTTATCTATGTATTGTATTATATTGTATTATATTTTGTTCATATTATTATTGGTTTATGGGTAACATGTCACATGTGGTTTGTTAGTGGTGTGTGTTAGTGTTCCATTCTAGTTTCCTATTCAGGCTAGGTTTCTCTTCTATTATGTGTGTAGCTTCAGTAATTTGTCTAAGTGCTGCATCACTGCTATGTGTAGATAAGATTTTAATTTCTATGTTGTTGATTGAGCCTCTATGTTCTTGCTCAGCATGCTGGTACAGAACTGATGAGTTCTTCCCTTCCTTAAGTTCCCTCCAATGTTCGTTTGCCTGCTCCCCTATGCTCCTTGCTGTTTTGCCTACATATGTCATTGTCTTATTTCTGCATCGTCCCTCTGTACATCTTATACTATAGACCACATTTCTGGTTTTGCAGTTCGTTTGTGGGCTAAATCTACATACGATACAGTTCCTATCAGTGCAGGGGGTTCTACTGAAAGGGATTTAATAGGGTTGCCTGGCCTTTCAAAAACCTTAATTCTTAGCTTAAGTTTGTCTAGGGCCCTTCTAAAGCGGTACGCCAGTTCACCTCTAGGGGTGGTGTCGACGAACATGACGCTCTGGTACTTGTGGCTATCGTACCATGAGCTTGCTTTCCCTATTTTCTTCTTAGTCCTTTCTAAAAAAAAAAAAGAAAAAAAGAAACACATGAACAAATAAATAAATAAGAACAAATACAAACGAACACGTATTAACAGAGAATATAGGTGATACAGACACTCCCCATACACACATGCACTTACAAAAGACACAGACACATTGAAGGACACGCATGCATAGACACATACAATAGGAATACAAAATACAAAATGGCTGATAGTTAGCAAGGTGAGACACACATAAGAAAGAAGGAAACAAAGGACCACTGATGAGGTCACAGAAGTGTGACGAAAGATCTCTGGCCGAAATAAGATTAAGATTAATGTAATATAAAGCTGAAGCAAATTAACACCAAATATACAGTGCGCGTGTTTTTATTGGCTAAACTGGCAATATGACCATCCCCAAGTACAACAACATATATATATATATATATATATATATATATATATATATATATATATTTAGTTGTACGTGTTTCTGGCCAAATGAACAGGACCAGTAACCGCTGAGTATCTTTGTTGGGTACACAGTGAAATAGCCTTCAGTAGATCTGAATTATTGATTAAGCCATTGATGAAATATTGGTAAAATATGATCTGAATTTTATTTAGTATTTGTCATGAACCGAGTTGTAACAGTTACAATTATCTGAGTCGTGGAAGCATAGACGAGTAGATGCTTATAACCATGATAATGATGGTAGTGTATGAATAGTTGTGGTTTTTGCCATTGTCAAAATTCATGAATGAAACCCACCTGCCATTGTACTTCCAAGAGAACTGCTATTCAGTCACCTGACCTGCTAGAAATATCAGCTAAATTCTTTCAAATCACACCCTACCATTTTAAAGGAGGCAATAGATAAACAAAAAGATGAGATGGTCATGGCTGGCTGGGACACCTATGATCATATATCTGTCCAGTTGGGGCTGACTTGGGGCTCAGCAACAACAACAATGATGATATGTTTTACTCATCTCCATGTTGAAAAGTAAAATAAACATAAAACCAACCAACCAAACAAACAAACAGACAAGAGAAGCCTAACTGAATCCATTTGACAATATTGTGATTAGATTCCATGAAACATTAATATCTTATCATAATTGATCTGATGGAAATTGACCTTTTGTTTATATGTTGATGGAAAGTGCTGGGTCTGTTGTTCACAACTTCTTTCATATACAACAATGAATTAGAACATTATTAACAAACAGGAGAGAATTTATAGCATTTTTCTTCTTTCTTTTTATATTTCTTTTATTTTTTCCCCAATGATTTTCATTGGTTGAAATTACCTGACCCTTGAGAAAGGGAAATGATTATTGTGGACCGCAATTATTATTGATTCACTACGATCCCCTTTGTGTGAAGTTGTATGACTTGGTGTTTGATTCATCATCATAAAGTTGTGAGTTCAATTCCCAAGGACATGGTGTGTCCTTGAGCAAGGCACTTTATTTCACGTTGCTCCAGTCCACTCGGCTGGCAAAAACAAGTTACACCTGTAATTCAAAGGGCCAACCTCGTCACACTCTATGTCATGCTGAATCTCCCTGAGAACTAAGGGGGTAATGTGTATCTGTGGAGTACTCAACCACTTGCATGTTAATTTCATGAACAGGCTATTCCGTTGATTGGATCAGCTGGAACCCTTGTTCTCATAACCGATGGAGTGCCAGTTATTTAGTTATGAGCCTCTTTATTTCTGTTGGGCAGAGGGAGGGGGTGGAGTGGACAAAATGATGGATGGGTGGGTAAGTGGGAAGTTTGCTTTGCTATTTAGGAGTAACCTGGTTGAATCCCACTGGGTGGCACCTTGGGCAAGCAACTTTTGCTGTAGTCATACATTGACCCAGACCATCATCATCATTAAAGTCCATCTTCTCTCCTAGCATGGGTTGGATGATGTAACAGGTTTTGACAAGCCTGAGGGCTGCATTGGCCTCCAATGTCAGCTTTGGCATGGTTTCTGCCCTTCCTAACACCAACCACTTTACAAAGTTACCTGGGTGCTTTCTTCATTGCATCAGCACTGGTGAGGTTGCCAAATAACTTACAATACAAGACCTTGGCAGAGTTTGGGTGTAGTATTGAGGGAAGGGGCTTTATGCCAGGTTGACACGATAAAGTATGAAAGAGGGGACAGGACAAGGTGTGTTGACCGGAATAGGTCTTTCATATGGAGACAGATGTGTGGAAGCCCATTTAATTACTGGATTGTACCAGTAATTAAAAGGGCCAGCATCACATATAATGTTCTTCACTTTTAAAGACAACAGTATCTCTAGCAGTTTATATGAGCACATAATGGGTTCTCATTGAGTTAAGGGGGCCTTAGTGACATAAAAGCAAATCACAAGAGAGCTGAGTGTGAGTGAGTTTTAATGACTCATTGCATATGGATGAGGAGAGCTGTGTGAAGAAGTGTCACACCTAAACAGTGGAGGGAACCTGTGGAAGAGGTAGGCCCAAGAAGACATGGGATGAGGTGGTGAAGCATGACCTTTGAATGTTGGGCCTCACAGAGGCAATGACAAGTGACTGAGACCTTTGGAGATATACTGTGTTTGAGAAGACCTGTTGAGTCAAATGAAATCGTTGTCATGGCTGATGCCAGTGCTGCCTAATGGCACCCGTGCCTGTGGCATGTAAACAGCACCATTCAAGCATGGTCGATGCCAGTGCCGCCTGACTGACACCTGTGTTAGTGGCATGTGAAAAGCATCATTCAAGCTTACTCAATGCCAGTGCTGGGCCCCCTTTTCTGTGGCACATAAAAAGCACCCACTACACTCTTGGAGTGGTTGGTCTTAAGAAGGGCATCCAGCTGTAGAAACCTTGCCAGATCAGATTGCAGCTTGGTGTACACCAACATTAGTTGTCAAACGATGGTGGGACACACACACACACACACACAAATATATATATATATATATATATATATATATATATATATATATATATATATACACACAACGGGCTTATTTCAGTTTCTGTCTACTAAATCCACTCACAAGGCTTTGGTCAGCCTGAGGCTATGGTAGAAGTACCACCAAAATACCTCAGTGGGACTGAACCCAGAACCATGTGGTTGAGAAGCAAGCTTCTTACCACAAAGCCACTCCTGCGCCTATGGATTGTGTAAAAATTTAAAATAATCTGTATGGTGTAGAATTATAACCAATTTATTGAACATAAATTTTAACATCAAAATCTTATATAGACTGCACCCCCCTCCCCCGGGCCATATGGACCCCGTTTGGGAACCACTACCGTAAAGGTTCCTCTTGGTAAACTAGAACAGCTCAGTTTTCCATTTACCATATAAATTGCAAATTGTGATTACAAGAATTGCTTTTTGATTTCCCAAAAGACTGGGTTTTTAATGAAATTTTAATAGAATTTTAATGAAATTTTAATGGGATTTATATTTGTTTCCTTTTTCACAGGTTCTCCTTTTACTTTTCTCACTTCTGCGAAGATTGGCCTGGGACTATGGCAGAATTGCACTGGTTAGTCGCAATGAAGACAAGTATGTGCAAATATTTCTTTAAACTCAGCACATTTTCGTTTCTTTTTTCTTTCTTTTTTAAGTTTTAAACTCTGTGTAAAAATTTTGTCCAGTTGCAGGTCGGAGCCCTAAAAATTGGTTAAGGAATAACTATTGGGCTAAGAATTTCACTTCAATTCCACTGCACAGCATCTTGAGTTAGTGTCTTCTGCCAGAGACTTGTGTTGACCAAAGTCTTGTAAAGAAACTGAGTAAATGGAAATCGTGCGGAATCCTGGTGATTGGTTTCTGCTCTGACTGAACAGAGCTCTTTCTCATGAAGAATATTCCAGTTGTGGCGATTCCATCTTTGTTCTACTGTAGTGTATCTGGGACTATACTATCCTGTCTCCTTCCTTTATTAAGAAGGTAGGGTGTTGAGAACCTGGCTGCTATTTTTAGCAATTTAAAGGGTTGTATAGAGACTCCCTTGTTAGCTTGACATTAATAAGTCATCTGATAGTCTGGAGAGGTGTGGTTTCTGGTTCCTATAAAACTGATTGAGCAAATTACTCTATATTCCTCTCTCCACATTCTGAATTCAGATGAAATTCAGGTCCATTTTGCCTTCCATCCTGTCAAAGTTGGTAAAATATGTAGCTGCTTGATAAAGATAATAGTACAGGGGTGCGGAGTCAAAGAAATTGAGTATACTTAGGATATTGGTGCTGCAGCATGGCCACAGTCAGCTGACTGAAACTTGTTAAAATATGTAAAAGAATGGTCTTTGATTCCGTTTATGACTGAGTGAGGTTGTAGTACAAAGAGGGAAGTGGGGCTTTATGCAGGGTGTTAAGAGGGACAAGTACACGTGTGTTGCTATAGAGATACATGGCTGCTCTGTATTATATAACGGTGGGTGGGAGCAGTTGGAAAGAGGGAAAAGAGGGTGGTGATAGGGTACAAGAAGGTTAGTCATGAAGGAGAATATAGAGAGTGGATCAGGAGTGGAGGAAAGTGTCGGTTATAAGAATGTGATGGGAGAGTAATGGATGGGGTGGAGTCGTCATCATCATCATCATCGTTTAACGTCTGCTTTCCATGCTAGCATGGGTTGGACAATTTGACTGAGGACTGGCGAGCCAGATGGCTACACCAGGCTCCAATTTGATTTGGCAGAGTTTCTACAGCTGGATACCCTTCCTTACGCCAACCACTCCGAGAGTGTAGTGGGTGCTTTTACATGCCACCGGCACGAAGGCCAGTCAGGCGGTACTGGCAACGGCCACGCTCAAAATGGTGTATTTTACGTGCCACCTGCACAGGAGCCAGTCCAGCGGTACTGGCAACGATCTCGCTCGAATGACTTTTCATGTGCCACCGGCACAAGTGCCAGGAAGGCGACACTGGTAATGATCAGGCTTGATCGGTGGTGCCATCACGATTTAAAAGTGGATGATGTGTGGTTGATGCAAAATATCAGTATTGAAGGATGTGGGTAATGTGTGAGAGAGAGAGTGAGGGAGATGGAAGTGGCTCAGAACTCTCTTGGTCAGAAAGTAGGGGGCTGATGTGCAAAATGTAAGAATGAGGAAGAGATGTACAGTGACAGAAATGGAGGTCAGAGATACCTCAGGGTGGTGGATGAAATGTGGGGAATGCTCGAGGGTCAGATTGGGGATAGGGGAAGGGCCCAGCATGTACATCAATAAAGTATTTTAGGACCTTTTTTTACAATAACAATCGGGTCTTCTTGAGCACAGTGAATCACCATTTATCTTGGTCTCTGTATGTAAAATGAAGACACAAGTCAATTTTTGGCACAAACCCTATCTGTTTGCTCACCAGATGTCTATTATAAACGTGGCTTTTTTTTATCTGTTTATATAATCTATCTTTTAGTTGTTGTATTTTCATTATTTCTTTGTTTGCCATATATTTATTTACATATTTTAAAAATTTATATATTTTATTTCTCTCAATGTTATTGTTTCTTTTTATTTGATTTCAAAGTTTCAATATTTTGTTTTTTTTTTTCTTTGAAATTTATAAACAATTTTATTTAAAAGAATTTTGTTAATTTTTGTGTAATTCCAATGAAAATATGATTTAAATTTATTCCATATTTTTACTTATTTCATTTTTGTTTTAATTTTTCTTTATTTTTTTGGTTTCTTTTTTCTTTTTGTTTTTCTTCTTTAGTGAACCCGAGACTGAAACAGCAAATACATATAATGTGTATGTTTTTTTGTTTTGTTTAATTCCTTCAAGCGGGCTTCATTCAGGCTGCTACTACTAACACTACTACTAATAGTAATACTGCAACTAATACCTATACTACTACTACTACTACTACTACTACTACTACTACTGCTGCTGCTGCACTTTCTTGGTCTTCTCACTTCTTCATGGTTCTTGTGGTGCCTTTTATCTTCCTTCCAAATGTCCTTCAAACAAATCCCTCTAATAATCTCCTCCACTTCCGTATACCTTTACCGTCACTGTCTGACCTTCCCCTTGTTTTATAAACTCTACTACATCACTTAATGTAATTCTTTTACTGTGGCCATGCTGGAGCACTGACTTTAATTGATGATATTAATTCCCATGTCTGTCTATTATTTTATTAACCTTGTGAAGACAAATTTCAAATTCAACTTTGGTGTAAAGGAACAGAGCCAAATATCACAAACAGACCAATTCTGCATCCCACGTTTCTATACATATGTGAGGCATACATACTCCTGAAGTTGAAGAAAACACAAGTCCTGTGTGAAACCCGAGGCATCAGAGTAACTACTGTAGTGTTTTCAGTTTCAAAATTACACACACACGCACACACACACGGGAGTTTGAAGGAATATATTATGCAAGTGGATACCATATTAGCTCTCAGTTATGTTCCAGTTAACAGTTAACCACAGCAGTCAGTATCTAACATTTGTGACTATATTATTTACACTTGATGGATATTTGTCCTCATCTTGTTTGTTGTTAACACAACGTTTCAGCTGATATACCTTCCAGCCTTCATCAGGTGTCTTGGGGTAATTTCGAACCTGGGTTCTCATTCCTAAGGTATCTTTCGATATTATTATTATTATTATTCAGATCACTGCTTGGAATCAAACTCAGAATCTTGGGGTTAGTAGCCCACACTCTTAACCACTACGCCATATGCCCGTGGGCATATGGCATAGTGGTTACCTGAATAATAATAATAATAGCAACATCGAAAAATACTCCTGTCAGACCATCCAATCCATTGACAACAGACATTAAATGATGATGATGATGGCATTGAATGGCTGTGGATTCCCACTGGAGTAAAAAAGAAATCAAGAGATTCCATAGGACAAAAATGGTTGAGAACCACTACACTGGTCTGAGACTCTGCTACATGTCCATAAAACCTGTCCTTTCACCTTCTCTCTAACTCATTAAATATGCAATTCGGTTTCCATTCCTGAGAATATTTGGTATATAGGTTTTTTTTGCTTTTTTGCATCATCTGTCTTCAAATCCTGCCAAGGTTGACTTTATCTTTCATCCTTTGAGGGTCAGTTAAATAAAGTACTAGTCAAATGCTGGGGTTGATCCTGCGACCCAAATAACATTCATACATCCATTGCAAATACACGTAGCTTTTATTCTTAAAACTGCTTTTTTCTTTTAAATCCTCTCCTTGAAACACAAATATGTCAAAATCAAAGGGAGTAACCATCATCATAATTATTATTATTATTATTATTATTATTATTATTATTATTATTATTATTATTATTATTATTATTATTATTATTATTATTATTCATTTAAGGCTGCAAGCTGGCAGAATCGTTAGTGTGTTGGATGAAATGCTTAGCGGTATTTCGCCCGTTGCTACGTTCTGAGTTCAAATTCCACCGAGGTCGACTTTGCCTTTTATCCTTTCAAGATTGATAAAATAAGTACCAGTTGAACACTGGGGTCGATGTAATCGACTCATCCTCTCCCTTCAAAAGCTGCTGCCCCTGTGGCAAAATTTGAAACCATTATTATTATTATTATTATTATTATTATTATTATTATAGTGGTTATTTGAATTATTAGAGCTTTAGGCAAAATGCCTTGTATTTCTTCCAGCTCTTTACCTTCTGTGATGAAATCCCATGAAAAGTAACTTTGCTTTCATGCATCTGGGGCCCAATGAAACTCTATAGCAGTCATACACTGGAGTTGATGTGACTCATGCTCTCCCCTCAAAAATGTATGGCCTTGTGCCTAAATTAGAATCGATTATCATCACATATAGGTTTCTATATCACCACAACCCTTTTTTACTGATCTTATACAATTATTACTGATACAGGTTTCCATATTTCCAATTTAACATCAAAACCTTTTCATCACTTTTCCCATGCCACTCCTTGTATTCGATAACATCATCACATCATAATAACTCATTTCTACAGCTGTCCTCTTCTTATTCATCATCTCAATCAGTTTTCCCATATCTATTCGTTTATTTCGATCTACTCGGCTCACTTATTGGTTTTCGTAACAAACTTGTTTTAACTAAGCGGTTGTCTCTTTTTTCCTGTTCTCTGTTTAGTCACCATTGTTACGGTTGTCACTGCTGTATGAATTAATTTGTCACAATACTGTCGTTGATATTACCACCATTCATCTCTTCCACCACCACCACCGGCTCTCTGTCCCTTTACAACCTTTCTATCACTGTCTCCTTATCACTCTCTTTCCCATATCTATCTTCGGTCACACACATACACACACAATCAGTCGGTCATTCATGTACAGTGATACGCCCACACAATCATACCTTCTACATAATCACTTTGACTCACACACACACAAACACACACACACACACACACGGACTGGCAGAAATGTTAGTGTTGAATAAATGCCTGGTAGTATTTCTTTCAACTCTTTAGGTTCTGAGTTCCGACCCCATCTAGGCCAACTTTGCATTTCATCCCTGTGGGGCTGATAAAATTAAGCACCAGTTAAATTACTCAGGATATCAAGGTAATCAACTAACCCACCATCCCAAAACTGCTGGCTTTGTACTTAACCTTAGAAGTACCAACTGAACACCGGGGGTCAATGTAACCAACTCATCCACTCTCCACCAAAATTGCTGCCCTTGTGGAAAAAAGCACCATCCGAGCGTGGTCATTGCCAGTGCCGACTGGCTGGTCCCATGCCGGTGGCATGTAAAAAAAGCACTTAGTGTATCTTACACACTCACACACACACACACACACACTCACACACTCACACACACACACACACACACACACACACACACACACACACACACACACACACACACACACAGTGCTAGAAATACATGGATCCATGCAATATATCAATGGTGTTGTTTAACCCCAGGCAAGGTGTGACTGAGCTGACCTATGACCGAAGCAGTTAGTCCTAATCATCTTGGCTTCCTTCTCTCTTGTGTTGTATATCTAGGACTACATTAGTCAGTGTGTCATTTTTTGGAAGTGAGAGGATACAATTTGAGGATAGTTTGGGTGTTATTTCATGCAGATTGAGTGATCATTGTGAGGCTTCTCTCTGGGTCCATGTGTATAATACATTGGTATACTCTTTTACTCTTTTACTTGTTTCAGTCATTTGATTGCAGCCATGCTGGAGCATCGCCTTTAGTCGAGCAAAGCGACCCCAGGATTTATCCTTTGGAAGCCTAGTACTTATTCTATCGGTCTCTTTCTGCCGAACCACTAAGTTACGGGGACGTAAACACACCACCATCGGTTGTCAAGCGACGATGGGGGGACAAACCCAGACACACAAACACACATACACATATATATATATATATATATATATATATGTATATACATATATACGACGGGCTTCTTTCAGTTTCCGTCTACCAAATCCACTCACAAGGCTTTGGTCGGCCCGAGGCTATAGTAGAAGACACTTGCCCAAGGTGCCATGCAGTGGGACTGAACCCAGAACCATGTGGTTGGTAAGCAAGCTACTTACCACACAGCCACTCCTGCACCTTTAAAAAAAAATTCCTCCAGATTACCTTCATTTTCCATGTCAAAAAAAGAAAAATAGTGTTTAATAATAATATAATATAATATGTGTTTAATAATTTTTCAGACTGTGAACCTCATCATTAAAAATGAAACCTTTTTCAGTGTTTGTGCCACTGCAAAGAGTGGTGAGCTGGCAGAATCATTAGCACGCCAGGCAAAATGCTTAACATCATTCCATCCGACTTTACGTTTGGAGTTCAAATACCACTGAGGTTGACTTAGCCTTTTATCCTTTCGGAGTCAATAAAATAAATACCATTTAAATACTAGGGTTGATGTAATCAATTCACCCCACCTCAAACTGCTGGTCTTGTGCCAAAATTTGAAACCAATATTGACATCAGCTCTGTTTTGGTTTCCATTTTGTCATCTTATTCTTGGTTACATACATAGTAACGGGTTGCATTCGAGTATTTTGTTTCTAAAGTAAACGTTAACAATTCTCTTAGACACAGCCAACTTTCTCTGGTTCTTTTGTCCATCCCTTTTGAACATGCTCATATCCAGAGCCATTGATTTATCGGTTCAGTGATATCTGATTGTGGTTTGACATTAAACTGACTGATATGTCATAAAGATGTAAATATTTAAAAATTAATCTCATCTTTGAAGATGTTAATAACTTAATCAGAATCTGATTAACAATAACCCATCTCAGATATTTAGGTATTTAATTAATGGTTCAGCATTTTTGTTACCAACCTGCCTAAGATTGTTCCTCAGTTCTGTAATGCAAACTTTTGGTTTAACCCTTTAACATTCATATTATCATGTCAAAAGTGAAGCTTATTTATCCATATTTTGAATTAATCATGCATTCTCATAGCTTCAAGATTTTGATGATGTGGTCGTCTGTTTTTAGAATGACATTGTAGGATTGGTGTGAGAGGCCAGATCTGGTCAACATAAACAGACCATACCTGGCCCAAACAATCTACCTGTTTTAAGTGCTAAAAGGTTAAAGTGATCTAGATTAAACCTTTCATCAAAATTTGTTAATTCTAAACACCAGCTTAAAGATGACAGTTATTTCATTAAATTCTTTATTAATTTAGAAATTAACTGAAACAAAGGTGATGTATATTTATAGAAACACAATATAACGATGTTATTTTACTAAATTTTTTATTTTAAGAATTAATTGAAATAAAGGTAATTTACATCAACAGAAATATGGTAACAAAAGGGTAAATTCTCTTAAAATTTCCTGACAGTGTCATCTTTCTAACATTCCATATTTGGAGAAAAAGGTGACTTCAGTTAATTAACTCTTTTACATAACAAACATTATACCGCTGTTGATTGAAATAACAAATTGATTTATTTACAACCTTTTATTGTTAAGCTCTAGGTTAATCTTGATTCAACAAATCTATAATCAGCTGTTCAAGCTGTGACCATCTCATCTTTTATTCAGACACAGTGTAGCTAGGACTATAATATTCAATGTGTTCTTTTTCTATGTATATAAGTAGGGTGTAAAAGGGAGGATTTTGTTGCTATTTCTAGCAGGTTGAACAGTTAGGAAGATGCTCCTCGTTAGCTGTCTTGCATCAGTGACTCTCTATAATACTAATTATTACCTCCATCATAGCAAAGGCGGAGTTATTGTTTTCAGTCGTGTTTGCTTGTTTGTCCGTGGACAAGATATCCCAAGAACCACTGGATGGATTCGGATGAAACTTTCAGAGATGTTTGTCTTCGTGACTGGCACGAACTGATTAGATTTGAGGGTTAATCCAGTACAGGACAAGGATTCTGGTTTATTTTTCCTGTTTTGTTACTTAATTTTTGAGAGCGGTCGGGTTCGTTCTTAGTATTCTCATTTATGAGAGCAGTTGAGTTTATTTAAAAATCATCTCTGGCTAATCGTTGAGAGGACGTTGGTGTTGCCTTGGCAGAGGTTTGCGCTCTCTCAGTGCTCTTGTTGTAATTATTTCTTTCATTACTGGATTATGAGGAAAAATATTTCTGGCATCATCCTTCTAGGAGTACATTATCAAATAAGGTTACCTTCACTTTTTAAGTTAGAAAGTTATGTGGGTGAGTTGGGTGCTATTTCTAACAGATTAAGCAACCATTTAAATGCTTCCTTGTTGTCTCGACTATATTTTTTTGATCTCTAATGTAGGCTGAAGGCTACAACTTTTGGCGGGAATGGCTGTTTGTATCAATACTCAATACTTGATTGGTATTTATCTAATCAACCTTGGAGATTGATAAAGCAAAGCCAGACAGAGTAATATTGGGAATCTAAAAAGAATCAATTAAATATACAGTTATATTGTTGCTCTACCGATTCTGTCAAGATTTCTACTGAATCTTGTATCTCCTTTAGTTTTTCTTTTATTCTTTTATTTGTTTGTCATTTTACTGCGGCCATGCTGGAGCACTGCCTTTAGTCAATCAAACCGACCCTAGGACTTATTCTTTGTAAGCCTAGTACTTTTCTATCACTCGTTTGCCAAACTGCTAAGTTAAGGGGATGTAAACACACCAGCATCAGTTGTCAAGCGATGTTCAAGTGATGTTGGGGGGGGGGGATAAACACATACACGGGCTTCTTTCAGTTTCCGTCTACCAAATCCACTCATAAGGCTTTGGTCAGTCCAAGGCTATAGTAGAAGACACTTGCCCAAGGTGCCACGCAGTGGGACTGAACCCAGAACCATGTGGTTGGTTATAAAATTTTTTTAATTTCTCACAAAGTAATGAAAGTTTGATAAAAATAAATCTAAAATGTGTTTGCATTTGTCCTTCACGACTGCTTGACAACTGGTGTTGGTTTGTTTATGTCCTTGTGGCCTAGCATTTCAGCAAAAGAGACTGGTAGAAAAAACATCGGACTGAAAATAAATCTTGGAATTGATTTGCTGGACTAAACCCTTCAGGGTGGTGCCCCAGCATGGCCATAGTCCAATGACTGAAACAAGTACAAGATAAAAGAAAATGGTTGTTCTGCTTGTTTCTATGAATGTTAACCTCTAAAACTATGGAAGGAAATTGAAAATAGAACTGGAATGTTTAACCCAATGAAATAATATTTACAAAGATCGATAAGGCGCAGGAGTAGCTGTGTGGTAAGTAGCTTGCTTACCAACCACATGGTTCCGGGTTCAGTCCCACTGCGTGGCACCTTGGGCAAGTGTCTTCTACTATAGCCTTGGGCCGATCAAAGCCTTGTGAGTGGATTTAGTAGATGGAAACTGAAAGAAGCCCGTCGTATATATGTATATATATATATATATGTGTGTCTGTGTTTGTGTGTCTGTGTTTGTCCTCCCCAGCATTGCTTTACAACCTATGGTGGTGTGTTTACATCCCCATAACTTAGCGGTTCAGCAAAAAAGACCGATAGAATAAGTACTAGGCTTACAAAGAATAAGTCCTGGGATCGATTTTCTTGACTAAAGGCAGTGCTCCAGCATGGCCGCAGTCAAATGACTGAAACAAGTAAATGAGTAAAAGAGTATATCTATATCTATGCATCAAAATAGAATCAACAACTTCTTATAAAATGTTCAATTTCCACAGGTCCTTGTTGCTAAAAATACTTGGCACAGATAAATTTTGAAAGAAATTACATTCTGATCTTTTGTCCTACATTTTTAACCTGATTACTAACAAAATGACTGTCAGTTATCCCCCCGCCCCGTTTCCCTGTCCTTCTTTTCCTCTTTCTTTCAAAAATAAATCAAAGTTTAAAAAATACCAAGCATGCCGAAGAATACAGTCTCCTGAACCATTCCTATAAACCACCTTGACACAGCATTGTCTGCACTCAGTTGAGTTGGCACCACATCGTTTCGAAAATAACTTGATGCTAATTTCGGTTAATCAATAGTGTTTCATTATTGAGTTGAGGTTGTGACTTGGCAGAAGTAGCAAAGTGCAGCACTGCATTGTCACTCTCTCTCCAAATACCACGAAGTATCTGATTTCATTCTTGTACATTCTAAGTCCAGGTTCTTCTGTTGGGGGTTGGTAAACATAATCACGGCTATCAGTAAAACACTATGAGAAATTAAATCTTTTGACTCTTCCCTTCCATTTACAGTTGGACCTGCTAGAAGTAGCAGCTATCAGCCCAAGCCGTACAGTTTTAAAAAGAAGTTACATTGAATAACGTGACACACAGACAGACACAATGTTCATAGTTGGAATAGCTTTAATTATAAATCTTTTCAACCATGGTTGACTGGTTCTAGGTGACATTATTTGCATGCAGCCATTTGTAAAATAAAATCAGTTGTCTGATATTTTGTGAAATTAGTGACGTGGCTGAAACCTGAGAGAATCCAACAAAATATTATAAAGTCATTAGGATTTGCTTTTCTCTGTTCTGAGTTTGAATTCTTTTGGGGTTGACATTTTTGTTTCTTCCAGAATTAGTAATACAATAAAATAGTGGAATGGTTCTTGTTGGTTTATTGAAGTGCCTCTGTCTTCTCCCATCCTTTCCTTTGAGTTTCTTTGTAAAGGATAAATTATGATGATGCTTGTAACCTAATACAGTAACACATTTTATCGGAGGTTCTTTGCTCCATCATGGCCAACTCGAGACTATGAAATACAATAACAACAACAACAACATCTCTTATCCAACTCTGAAAGTTTAACCTTTTAATTCCAACTCACTTAAAATCAGGGTACAGAACTGTCAGGTTTAAAGTTTTCACATTTAAATTAAAACTATTATAATTTTATGTAAAAACATTTTTAGTATTTTCCAAAACCAGTTGGTTGAATAATAGATACTTTTGAGGAATTCCAACCATGTTTCGTGGTTCGCTACTTCAACAGCTCCTTTATAGGATCCATCATCAGGAGACATTGTCATATAATAAACATTGTATTTTGTTGATTAAATACGAAGAAAATAATAATTAAGCAGTGATGTACTGATTGGTTTACCGTTATTTGCACTCCATTCGTTACAATGATAAGGGTTCCAGTTGTTCCGATCACCAGAACAGTCTGCTCGTGAAATTAATATACAAGTGGCTGAGCATTCCACAGACATGTGTGCCCTTAATGTAGTTCCCAGGGAAAGTCAGCACCACACAGAATGTGACAAAGCTGGCCCCTTTGTAATTACAGGTACTACCCATTTTTGGCAGCTGAATGGACTGATTGGCACACACACACACACACACACATAAAAGATTCTAATTTCTTCCTAAGGCGGAAGTATTGTTTCAAGTCATGTTTGTTTGTTTGTCCATGGTCAAGATATCTCAAGAACCACTGGATGGATTCAGATGAAACTTTCAGGGATGCTTGGCCTTGTGACTGGCACAAACTGATTAGATTTTGGAATCGATCTGGTACCAGACGAGGATTCCAGATTATTTTTCCTATCATTTCACTGAATTTTTGAGAGCAGTCGGATTCGTTTTTAGTATTCTCATTTATGAGAGCAGTCGAATTTATTTCAAATATTCTCCCTTTAAAAATCATCTCTGGCTAATCATTAAGGGGACATTGGTGTTGCCTTGGCGGAGGTTTGCACTCTCTGAGTGCTCTTGTTATTATTGTTTTATATGAAATGGTAAATTGGCAGAATCATGCCAGACAATATGCTGAGAAGCATTTCATTCAGCTTTACATTCTGAGTTTAAGTTCCACTGAGGTTGGCTCTGCCTTTCAACCTTTTGGAGTCAATGAAATAAATACCAGTTGAGCGCTGGGCCCTATCTAATCAAATAACTTTCTTCTCCAAAAATTTCAGGCTTTTGTCTAAAATAGAAAAGATTATTATTATTGTTACGTATGTTAATCCCTCAAATATAAAGTAGGTCATCATTTGTTTAATTAACAACTAACATTCATGTTTAATCATGTGCATGCTGAGCAAATGTCTTCTTTGCTCGTTATTTGTTTATCAATCAATCAAAACTAATGAAGCATTACTGTTCTGTTTGTCATGTTCTGTTTCTCAAATCAATTGTAGATTTTGTCATTTATTTGTCTGATTGATAGAGCAAGGTGAGGTGTGGAACATTACTTTGAGATATTCAAAGATATTAGCAGCTTCCTCCCAAAAACTTGTGCGGCGACAGATCTGTAGAAATGGCAACTTATTAAAGATAGTACTCCAGCATGGCCACAGTCCAATAACTGAAGAGAAGTGTTTTAGCTATGATGAGAAATAACTGCTCATTAGAGACAAATGATTGTTGTCTTAATTAGAACAAAGCTCAGAAACGTTGAGCTGCTGCTGACTAGTAAAATCAAAGAGAAATCCTCACCATTATAATTTAATGTCCATGTTCCAAGTTGACATGGGTAAAATGGTTTGTTAGGATCTGGTCAGTCCAAAAACTCCATTGTGCTCCAATATCTGCCTTGGCCATAGTTTCTATGTCCAGATGTCCTTCCTAATGTCAGCCACTTTACAGAGTGTAAACAGGGTGGTGGGGGTCACTATGCAGCTCACAAGACTTCAACTGAGTAGAACTACAACTGAGTAGAACTCTCAGACTGGGAGGTGAATTTATGCTAATGAGATAAAGGGTTAAAGTATGAAAGAAGGGGCTAGAACAGAACGGGTTTCTTGCTACATGGCCACATACATTATAGAAGAGGGGTGGGAGTGGATGGAGCTGGAGTAGGACAAAGTGATAAAATAGGGGTGATGAGTAGAAGTGAGGGGGTGGAGAAGAACAAGAGGAAGTGTGGATGGGTAGAGGTTGAAAGAGTGTATGAGAGAGTGAGGGATGGTTAGAGATGGGAAATGGGTGAGAGGGTGTGTGAATACAATGAAGAATTGATGCTGAGGGATGGTATGAAGAGGAGAGTAGGTGATGTCTGTAGGAATTAAGGGTGGAGGGGTTATATAATGAATGGTGGATAAGGGGTGGAGGGTGACTAATGATATATATGAGGTGGGGGAGAGTAGGAGATGACTGACAGTGCAGAAAAAGGTGGAGATGAAAAGCAACAGAATAGTAATAATAGTTGAATAGATAGAGAAAGGATGAGAGAGAGAGAGAGAGAGAGATGTGTGGTTGACAATGATCAATGTAAAAAGTAGGTGGAGAGGACAATATTAAGAAAGATGGGTAATCAGTAAAATGGTTCCAGGTAGTAAGAAGAATAAGTGGAATCAAGAAGAAGCTGGTGAAGAGTGCAGTTCTATTTAATGGAAAGAAATTTCCAAGGAATTTACTTATCAAATTAATTGATATTTTAAAGACTGTTATTGATTTCTGTACATAGAAGTAATTTAATAAGAGAGGGGATAGGAAATTAGGTGATGTTTATCTCTTTCTTTATGTAAGTGAAACCACACATTTGCAACTAAGGATCAAATTGTGTTTAAGACTCAAGACTCTACCCAGATTAATCTGGGTCAAGTTAAAGTTGGCCTTTAAATATGGATGTAGTGAGCTTACCATTTACTTTCTTTAAAGTATAGAGGAAGGGACAGAAACAGGTTTGTAACTGTAATCTCTCAACTTCTCACACAGTCATTCCCCCCCCCCCCCCACACCTTTTCTACTAAATTCCTACTCAGTCAAGCAGTCTCTAAGCCTTGTGAATTACATGATAACTTTACTAGTGCCAGCGCATAAAAAAAAATAAAGTAAAAAGGCACCCAGTTCACTATGTAAAGTGGTTGGTATGAGGAAGGACCCCCAACTGCAGGCATCTAGCCAATGCAGATATTGAAGAGTGACTCAGTCTTCCAATTCATCAGATCCTATTGAAGCGTGCGATCCACAACAGCATGAAAGACGGGCATTCAGTGATGATGATGATGATGATGACATTTAGTTCGTTTCCATCAGTTTGTTGCTCATCTTCTCTGGATACCTGTCTAAATGTCTATCAACTCATCTCTCTCTCTCACCCTCTCTCTTTCTCCCTTTTTCTCCCTCTCTTTCTCTCTCTCTCTCTCTCTTTATATTTAAGGTTCTACCTTCCTTAGTATTTGCCTGTCTCATTTTCCCTGGTTTACCAATGAATAATCTATGTTTGTATATATAAATATATGTAAATATGGCAGTG